>NW_028301563.1:27672500-27880000 GCF_042242905.1 Orbicella faveolata
TGACAGTTCTTTAAGGGATTTTTTGAAGGATCTTGCAAAGATCTTTGGTAATCTTTGCTAGGATCCTTAAAGATCCTAGATGAGGATCTTTTTAAGATCTTAATAGGATTCCTTGAAGGATCTTTCAAAGTTTGTTAGACTTTCCAACAGGTATGACTTTAACCTTGTTCAATGTAAGACTGTACATGCACATCAGCTCGTCAGCTGATAATAATTATTAACAACACGTTACAACCATTTATAATAATTATTGTTACAGTTTATCTTTACAAAGACAATCCTGTTTTATTGCTATTTCTATTTGTATTATGTGTTTTACAGTAATTTTAAATCTACTTTTAAGCAAGATAGAAAAAAGTGGGGTATTTTATTTCTGTAATATTTTTTTAATAACATAAAATAGATTAATTTAATCCCATCATAATATGTTCAATTCTTACACCAGTGTTCTTTTATAATACAGTGATAAATTAGACTGTTTTATCTATGTTTTTTGGGTAGCAAGGGTGATGAACTGCTCTTTTGCAAAATAGACATAAGATACATGTAGGCTATGAAGATCCCGTTTTATCTGAGTCAACTTTGACTAATGACAAAATAGCTTTAAAATACACTGTTTTATCCCTAGCTTTTGAGGTTGATTTTATCCATGTCTTTTGCATTACAAATTGTGTAAGAAATAGTCTATTCTAATCTTATTTTATCCCAGGCAAACAAATAGTACTTAACAAATGGCAAAGTACATGTTTGTGAGAAAATATTTTATTTTATTCTGTATTATTTGCCAATTCAAGATTCACTAAATTGTAACACTGTAAAACATGATTTTATGGCAGCAACAAAACTACAACAATTAATCTACAAATTCCATGAGCAATGTTCCAACAAGAATAATAATATTTTAAGTTTGATCGTGAAAATCTAGTATGTAAGAAGCTCGAATTGACTATTCATGTTAACAGTCAGTTTTCCTTTAGAAACATACATTACAAAGCAGTTAGTTTACCTTTAGTAATACAGAAGGTTGAATGGGAAAGAGATGACAATGGCATGCCAAAATTAATCTTAAGGTTAAGCTTTAAGCTTCATCTCTTCATCAAGTTTAAAAACTTAATGCTTCTCACAAGTGGATAGTTTTTCAACTCTGTAAGACAAATGATTTCTGCAAATGGTGTCTTAATAATTTCAAGCCAGTGTCTGGCCTCTAAAGTCACTGAAACAGAGTAAAAAGCCGAATTTGAACACGACAGGTACAAGACGCCATCTTGGATTTGAATGTTGATAGGAACCTGGGAGCGAGTCCTATGACCCATGATACAATGCTATGAGAAGGAAGTGCGTTAATTTCAAAGGTTATTCAAACAGAAATGCATCAGGAATGATGTTTATAAGCAACAAAATCTGGTTCTTTTGGCCCTGAAAGAAATTGTAAGTATAAAGAATCACAAGGCTTCTGAATTTAGACTTTAAATGGCGTTTTGATGATCAGCACTGCAATGATATTTATCTCTAAACTTGATCTTGGCATTTTGCTGCAGAAATTGTGAAATGTCTTCCTCCTTGTACAATCATACATCTGTAACTTAACCAAAAACAATTTAAAGCTTCTCATAGAAGTTGATCTGAAATCATGTTTCTATTGTGAGCAGTTGCTTTTAGCTTACATGAAGCCTTCAGAGGTCAACGTACATGTATTTAGCTGATATTAATTACATGTTGCTGTGTGCTTCTCTTCTAGTTATTCACTGGTTATTAAAGCAGAAAAGCGTGGAAGTAATAGATTCAGCAACAGAACTACATGGTTAAAAAGCTAAGTGAAAAACAATTCACAAACATGAGTGATAATAATTTCACTATTTCCATCACAATCTGTACTGTTCCACTCTGTTGGACCTGACAGGAAATGCACTGTAGTCTTGCAGTTCGAAACTTTGAATTTGAAGCTAGACCTTCAAAAATGTCAGTAAGCTTAAATCTGTACGTCACATAAAGAACCCTTCAAATTTAGGAAATAAAATTAATTATGAACAGAAACAAGATGTTCCAGCTGGTCTTTAATCTGATGTGGTCTCCTCCTTAGCTTTGGCTACTGGACAAAATTCTTAGTGATAATTCTTTTAAGAGTGGCTTAATAGAAGGATAATGTTGGTGAGTCACTGAATTTTGGTGCAGTATTATTTTGTTTAAATTGTCATTTACCTCCTACTTTAATATCACTGTTTTTTATACACTGTGTTAAGATACCCAGCTGTCAGAAAGTGTTTTGAAAACACTAGATACCTAGATAAATTAGATACCTAGATAAATTATTATTGATAGAATTTCCACTGCAAAACTAATTCATTTCTTCGTAGAATAGTAGATCTTTCTTTAGAAATGTCAAGCAATTTCAAGTATTATTTTGACTTTGTAGTTTAAGAAATTCTCACCTTTGGGCATACTATAAATTTTGATGTTTTTACACTGAGAAAATAATTCTGGCACTCCGACTCCAGAGTCAACTCTCATAAACTTAAGTCCACACACAGTTGAAGCCCTCTGAGAGTGCTCGCTATTTGTTCAGAAATGCCAAGGGATTCTAAAGAACATTTTGGTTTCATATTGGACGAATCCTCTTAGCCTCAGCATACTATAAAAATCTAGATCTTGACTCACTGGCACAGTTGTTTAGAAAACTAGATCAAATGGGGCTCTCATGTGCTCTATTTTATACATGTAGCTATTTTTTTACTATTTTCCTAAACTTATTCACCTATTATCAGCTATTTTAAACCTGCTTTTGTCCCATTTTTTCATGATCTTTCTGGTCACTGGTTTTAAAATAGACATAGGTTTAATGTGGGGCACCTATGTTAAAAAATTTTTTTCCCTGTTTCATGCCTATGTTAAAGCTATCTTAGGTCTACTGTATGTTACAAGGCTTTTTTTCCTACTTACCCCAATTTTATGCTTCTTTTATGATTAATTTAAGGCTATTTTCTACGTCTTTTATTAAATTCAACTTGTTTCATTCATGCTATTTTAATACTATGTTCTCATCAAGTTGCATAGACATTATTCATTTTGTTAAATTGGTTTCCAATCCGTACTGTACATCGAGAGTTGGTTAAGTATTGTTTTATGTCATGTGAGACATCACAAAATGTAACATTTCACAACTACTTACATGAAGTAAATTCAAAGTTTCATGTCAACCGCCATTATGGATACGAAGCTTTATGCTTCGTTCTTTCTCATATCACTTGATGAAACAGCTTCACAGCTGTAAAAATCAATGAAGCTGCTGGAAAAATAACTTGAAAGGCCTCAAAGATAAGGTAGATGGTTTGTAATGAATAAGATCCATTTGCACTCCATCAAGTGAGACACATAGACATTAGGGTGCTGAGACTACACAGTACAGACTGGAAAATCATTTTTAAGGCTTCTTTTCTAATGTTATGTGTGTCTCTTATGAAAAACTTGAATAATATGAAGAGAATTTAGCTTCAGTCAACTTCTTAACAATTTTGTAAGAATTGTTACACATATAAAATTTATGTTTACAAGTAACATTTTTTTGTTAGCAATGTGGACATAGCCTTTGTTAAAACAGTTACTGTTACTAAGGGCCAGTCCCCGAAATCTGGTGATCATATTGAAAAACATGTTCTGTGACTCCCTACATCTGATAAAAAACTAATGCATGTAATTATTGGAACTGAAAAAGTTGGACAAAGATCTTTGAGGGTATTGCAAGATCTTAACAAGGTCCCTGAAGATCTGAGCAAGATCCTTGCCAATGTTTTTGTGGATCTTGCAAAATTCCCTATCAAGATCCTCAAAGATCCTGGTCAAGATTTCCAAGGGTCTTTAAGGATCTTCAAGGATCTTCAAAATTCTTGCCAGGATCTTCAAAGTTCTTGCCAAGATTTTGAAGGATCCTTAAGGATCTTCAAAGATCTTCAAAGTTCTTGCAAAGATCTTTAAAGATCTTGCAAAAGTCTTCAAAGATCTTGAAAAAAACTGAAGATCTTTCAAAGATCTTGAAGGATCTTAACAAGAACTTTGAAGATCCTTAGAGATCCTTCAAGATCTTGGCAAGATCTTTGATGATCTTCAAAAGGTACTGCCGAGATCTTTGAAGATCTTGCAAAGATCTTGTCAAGAACTTTGAAGATCCTTGAGGATCCTTAAGGATCCTTCAAGATCCTTGGCAAGATCTTTGAAGATCCTGGCAAGAAGTTTTAAGATCCTTGAAGATCCTTTAGGGTCCTTAAAGATCTTAACCAGGATCTTTAAAGATCTTGATGAAGATCCTTGCAAAGATCCTCAAGAAGACCCTCAAGGATCCTTGAAGATCCTTGAAAGATTTTCACCAGGGACACTCAGATGAAAACCAAGCTAAAAACATTATTATAAATAAAAAGTTAAAACAATAACTGTTGTTAAATTCACTAAATAACAGACTGCTTGATCTAGAGTCCAATCACACTAAACATTAGACTGCTATATTCCCATCATTTAGTAATAATTATTATATAAAAGTAGAAAATCAGATATTTACCATTAATGTAACAAAACTGCTCAGCCAAGTCTTGGCGGTGTACAAGTCTATGTTTTAAAGCACCACACAATGCTTCATAGGTTGCAGCAGAACCTTTTTCTTGTTTCCAGTGCTTCAACATATAGTATCCCTTTTCAGACGGTTGGTCGTGAGCTTGAGCTATTTCCAGGAGCTTTGTATCAGTGATATCTAGGCGGCGCCCAAGCTTTTTCCAGTTTTCTACAATTTTGTCACCCAATTCTTCTAATTCTTCATCTGTGGGTGTGCCATCCTTAACTAGAGAGAGAAATAATTGTTTACAGATAACTGTTGTTGTTGTTGTTGTTACTCAGAAAATAATTTTAATAATAGATTCCTATATGAAAGTGCCTATGAAGTAAAAAATACTTCCTGCTTATTTGAAAGGATTTTTAAAATAAAAAAAGAACTGCGTTTTCCTTTTTGGAATAGCTTTTTTCATTTTAGAGATATTCACGTTTTTGCATTATGCAAATGAGGAAAGTGATGACGTCATAGGTGGTTCCTCTAAAACAGCACAACACTCAATCTAAAACTCTAAAAATATTAAAGCAGTGTTCTTCAAACTTGGCACCAGCAATGTACATCACAAAAGAAACAGAATGACTCCTACTATGCTGTTGCCATGGCAACACTCTTGGCTCCAGTCTCTTTCTCTGAAAAACCAAATATCCCCGTTTGCAACCTTTTAAAGTGGGACAGAGGGTCTTGCTCGGAACACACATGGTTCCCATATTGTCTTAACTCTCCCCATTAGATTGGTTGGAGTGGATGATCCTTGTTTAAGATAAAATCTGGGAATTTTAGTTTTAATTAAAACAGAACCAGCAGCATAACTGTTGTCATGGCAATGGCACAACAGGTGTCATTATGTCTCTTTTGTGATGTACATTTCTGATGCCAAGTTTAATGAATACTGCTTTAATATTTCTAGAGTTATTCTCGATTGAGTGTTGTGGAACCACTTATGACGTCATCACTTTCCTTACAAAAATGTAAATATCTCTAAAACGAGAAAAGATATTCCAAAAAGGAAAATGCCACTCTTCTTTGCTTTGAAAAGCCTTTCAAATAAGCAGCAATTATTTTTTACTTCATAGGCACTTTTAAAAGTATTCTATGACATTTCTTCCAAGTTAAAAAAAAACACTAAAGAGGTTCAGCACCAGCTTAAATTAATGAAAAACTAGGTACAAAGGGTAAAAAGTAGGGTAACCTCTTATTCACTTGCAAAACTATGTACTGATGATGTCATCCCAGTGGTAACAGGTCAATTATAAATAAGTGTCAACTCCCTGGTCATGCTGTTCAGACAAATATTGCAGCAAAATAATGAAATATATTAAAAACCCCAACTGGCAGGAGGTAGACCAGTTTGCTACAATATGTTATGAGTGTAGCCAAGGTTTTGCAAGTAAAACAAGATTTACCAGTATTATAAACTCATCACCAATTGATAAGGTAATGGGTAAGGTGCCTGAGGGATGGTGGAGCCGAGATACGAGTCTCAAGCAGAGCACATACAGCTGTAGGTATCCATGGCAACCCTGAGTGGCAACCACCAGGTACTACCACACTGACAGAGTCGGTGGAGATACAGTACTTACCACCACATATACTAACCATCACCAGCAAATTAGGGAGAGAGGGAAGGGAGCAAAAACGCACTTAAAGTGTGAATGGCACTTGAGGCAAACTGCTTGTTCTTACTCAGCCGGCAAGCAAAACATGTAAGCCATTGGAAAACCCCATATGAGACCCTGTGCAGAGCATGGTTGCCCTGAAAGGCCACTGACCAGCATTGGCTCGAGTCAAACTTTACCTTAATTACATTTAGCCACATTAAATAACAGTAAGAGTTACAATTGTAATGCAGACTCCAGACCGGGGATAAAATGCAGAGTGCAGACTGTAGTCATTTTAAATACATATCGTATTATTTCCATTATTGATTGCTGACCATAAACAGGGTTGTTCAGCCTAATCATAGTAAAAGTCTGCACTCTGATTGGCCAGTGAATACCACTAAGCTTAGCCTGAAAAACAATTCTGTAATCACCTGTTAGCTTGTTTACAGTTAGCTCTCAATGATGGAAATGGTAACACATTTTAGTTAAAAAGTCTACAGTCTGCATTTCACCCTCAGTCTGCATTTTTCCCCTATTCGCAGTCTGCAGTCTGCAATCTGTGTTTCACACTGACCACATTAAATAATAATTTTAACTCTAAATCATTAACGTCTCAAAATTAATTGCTTTAACTGAGGGATAACCCATACTTATAGAGGACACCTACCTACATGTGAAAAAGAAATGAAAAAAACCTCAGAATAATTCTTAAATAATATTGCAGTGGAACCCTGCTTACAGCCAGTCAGTGTAAAGTGCAGACTGCCAACTGCAGTCTGCATTTTACCCCTGGTCAGCAGCCTGAAGTCTGCAGTCCACAGTCTGCGCTTTACACTGACTGCCTTACAGCCACCCTGTTAATACAGCCACCTCATTATTGCGGCCATCTATAATTATTACAGGCATAATCAATCAATAAACCAATAATCGATATCAATTGATATCAACAGCAATCGATGAAAATCAGTGAAGAAAAAATAGTTGTGACTTCAATTGTTATCGATTGCCAATTGTAATCGATAATGATTGATTCATCGAATGACTGTTATCGATTGTTAACGGAAATTATTTTTGCCCTTTTACAAAGTTACACTGATAAAATGTTTGACAAAATTTGTCTGTAATGGTTTCATCAGAGTCATTTTATCACAGCTTGTGTATCTTTCATAATCATCAACAAAATGATGAGAACAGAAACAACTAAGAGAAACATTTTGGGCTTTACATCTTTCTTTGCCAGTTTAAACCACCAAAAGAAGTTCAGGCTGCAGTAACAGTGTACCATCCTCCAGTCTCATTGTAGTGTTGGTATTATGTAAGATGAAGCAAATAAACAACAGAGTCATTTGTTCTAGTGATTTTGATTATCTGCATTAGGAAACAAATACCAGAATAGATATCAACGTAGGCCAGAAGGAAATATAATATAGTTGCATAGCAGTAATCACTTTGCTACCGTAAATATTGACATGTGAAAGAAGAAACAATTTTCGGGATGCATGTGTTAACACAACTATGAATGGACGATTGCCAAGAATCTGCTTTAGACCCCAGAAGACTGAAATAAAATATAATGCTGAAGATGACTGTCTGTCTTGTGTTGCTCCAGGTATTATTTTGTACAATAACAAAGCCACCTTTGAATAGTCTGGGTGGTTATTGTCAATTTTTTTCCAATCGATTGTTATCAATTTTTGCCAATCCATAGTAATTGATAAAGAAATTTTTCTGTGAGTTCAATTGTTATTTGCTGATTGCAGATATCAATCAATAGCAATCAGCAATTGATATCGATTAATATCAATTGAATCAATTGGTTTCGGATACTGATTTTTATTGATTGACTACGCCAGGTTTATTCAGTCTTAATTTGGCAACCCTGTTAATACAGCCAGATTTTTGTGGCCCATTGGTGACCAGATTAACGAGGTTCCTGGCTACATAATCTTAAGCTAATTAAATTAGGATACGTTGACAAGAGCTACAGAACATGGGGACAAGATATACAAATCTTACTTAAAGTAGTACTTTAATCCTTACTCTTACCTTCATTGGCTTATCACTCGATCCGCTCTTCCCACGTAGATGTCCGCAATCAAATCCAAAGCACACGAACAAACAAACATTATACAATGATATATACTTACCACGTGAAATTTTTTCCATGTCTGTATCACCGACTGGGACATGCAGTTAGGTGGAAGTTCCATTCAAGTCACGTGAACGAATTGAACGTTATTTGTGGACTCTTTCTGAATCATCTTACAGAAAATGCTGTCCTTCTTCGCATGTCAGCGTAAAAGATTGCACACAAAATTACTCTTTCTTACGCGCTGTCGCCGACATAGCGGTGAGTGGTAGATGCACTTCCCAGCTCTCAGATTCCGGCGGACGGTCGCAGACTTTGAATCAAGCCGAGAATCAAGAGATTCACTGGCAAACTGGAAGACCAATGAAACTTAAAATCACCGTAAAACTACTTATGACACTGGTTGAGTCAAAATTCTAAAACCTTAGGTTATTATTCATTACCACTGATCCGAAACAGTTCCATCAACGCTCCAAGCGACGAGAGTAACTGAGTAGCAAGCGTTCCTAAGGGGAGGGGAGAGGGGAAGAGGAGAGAAGTAAAGGAAGTTTTTCTTCTTCTTTCTTCCTCGTCATCTTTGGCCGATTACGAATCACACTTCCTTCTTGCCCTCTTCAGTTATAGACAAAACGTAGACCCCTTTCTGGACCTCCTTCTGGCTTCTTTTCTAGATCCCTTCCTGACCCTACCGGGACTCCGCAATTTTTCTGCCAAAAGAAGGAACAAACTGCGCAGTCTCATTACTCCAATGACGAATCAATCTCGTTCCCAGAGTCTTCGTTCCCCTTGACCAGCGGTCCGAAAACGAGAGCTCTGGGAGCAACCATTTCAGGCATGCGCCATGGATGCAGACTGCGCAGTGAAACTGGATAGGCAGAATCATTAGAATTCGGTTATTTCAAAATGGTTGCTCCCAGAGCTCTCGCTTTCCAACCGCTGGTCAAGGGGAACGAAGACTCTGGGAACGAGATTGATGACGAGTAGTACTGGGGACGAACAGAGGTTTCGTAACCGACAGGTCTCAAAAACCGCTGAGCATGCGCACTCAGTTCCCGCCTTCAAATGTTTCAAAATGGCGGACGACGAATAAGATTTCGCCACGTAATTCAGCCTTTCATCAGGCTGCTCATACATTTATTCAAACTTCCATAATCGGTTGAATTACGCCTTCGACGTTTCTAGTTTGCCTTGGCATTGTGTTTAGTGAGATCGGCGGTCATTTTCTACAAAATATTCACCCTTACCTGGTTCCCCCTTGTGTTAACGTTCGCTACTGGTGGAAGAGAAACTGGACTCTGATTTTCTCGTTTGTTAAGACGGCCCAGTGTTTGTTAAGCTTGAGATTTGGACTACGTTATCGTTGTTTCTTCCGCAAGGAAATATCAAAAATGACTTTTTTTTCGTTTCCATGGTTTTGAGAAAACACTTCCCAAAGGCATTATATGGTTGTAAACCGAAAGGAGCAGCTCAGTGAAGCTCTTTAACGATGAATAATGGCTGGATTAATGGCAATCTGACGGCAAGACCTCGTCCGAGCGGATGCAAAAAGTGACTCTGTGAGTAGAGACAAGTTGTTTTCTCATTAGGCGTTCCTTTCGTGTTAAATACCATCAAGATTGTAATTCCCATCATTTAATCAATGCTCTATTGTAGTGTATTGCACGCCTCTCTTTGTTCATGTGAAATAAAATAGGATTTGTTTAGAATATCAAGATGGAGTTGTAGTCTTTCTTCTCAGCGTCACGGTTAGCTGTCGAATTTTTCCCGCCATTTCAAGGTGCATCCACTTTGAAAAATTTAGCTTACCTAACTCAAAACAAGCAACTGGATTTCTCTTAGATCTTGTTGTACTTTTTGTGGAAATCAATAATATGCGCCAAGGGACAACGGGCCCTTCGAGGCGGTAAAGAAAAGGATTACTCGATCAGATGAAATGAATTAGGGGAGGGTATTTTTTCTGTTCTTTCGGCCAAATGAAAATTCACGGAAAAATATTAAACGAGACAACTTGTTGCTTTCCGCAAAGTTCCGCTGGTGACACCTGATCAGGGAGGTTGACTAAAGTACCCCTAACATTACAGTGTTCGAGAGCCTGGACCACAGCGATTTAGCTTTCTTTAAACCCGAGGATTTGCAACAAACACTTAAGCTTAAGTTAATTCAAGCAGACGCACAGAAGCGAATAGTTTGCAGCAAACATTATATTTCGCCGAAATAGGTAGGTACATAAGCTTATATTCAAGCTTACTTCTCAGAATTAAAAATAATCGTACACTGTAGTAGGATGCAAGGTTGGTAGCATAAGCACTTCACTGGCTTCTGATCAGGGCATTGTAATGGTTTCTTTTGTTTTTGAAGCAATAAAGAAAAATTATCTTGCACCATACAATACCTGCGTTTACTTTACAGAGCATCCCTAAAAAGGGCTTTCCAGCATCAGTACCAAAAGTTTAACATACAGAAAATGCTTTACTAGTTGACACAACTCAACCTAAAAGACTCAACTTATTGATTTTTTAATAAAAACAGAGAGCCAGATTTATAAAGCACTCCTGGGTCAATGTGTGATCCAAGTATTGCTGGAATATAAAACCCAAAAAACAATATTTAGGATTTAAAGTGAAAAAAAAAAATTACTTCATGAATCTGAATGTCAGGAAAAAATGTATCATTCAATGAAAATGTCTGTAAGAAAAAATACCAATCATTATCAAATCTCGTTTCCCCACAGGTATACAGGTATAGCATCAAAATAATTACATCAGACCTTTTAAATCATTCAGCAGAATGCTAACTTAAATGTCGCCAGATTACAACATGAAAGCATACACAATGTAGTTGAGGAGCTTGAACAAGTCAGTGTACTCAATTGTTAATACAGGTAGAAATTAAAGGAGCTCAGTCACGGTATTTTGAGTTATTTTGGCCACATACAAAATTACCTTTAAATGGTAGGAAACCTGAAAATAACAGTTTAATAAGATAGAAAAACACCAAAGACAATGATAAACCATAAAGGAAGAAGGATGGCTAAGGATGGAGCAGATTAACATGGATTACAAACAACGAATTTGAAAAATTGAGGCTAAATTTTTTAATATGTGCAAACCGTGACTGAGCTCCTTTAAAATGTTGTGAACATTTGTAGCAGAACCAGAATTTGGCAAACATGTTCAACAGTTTCACAGAGCACTGACCAAGCTGAAGCACTCTACACAAGCATGGTAAACACCTCTATGATCTGACTGAAATGGAAGCTTTCTGTGATCAGCATTCTGCTGGACTGTTTGGTCACTTGCAAAATACATGTATCTACAGTAGTTCAGAGACAAAATGTTTACTTTGCATTTTATCAGGGACATCTGGCATAACATCTTTTTGTGTTTGTGTGCCTGCTAGAAAAACTCTCCAATCCAGAGGGCAAATGGCTCAAATCTCAAAATGAAAGGAGCCAGTCACAGTTCACTGATGTGTACATGGTTCTTGGGTTCAGCCGCCACCCACAGCCATTACTTAACTATGAAAAGACCTTGGTCGACAGACAAGAAGACAGGAGTACAAAAACAAAATTTGTTTAATAAGGGAGGCAATAAACGTGAGATCACATATTGCTAATAATCATCAACTGGAATTAAATTAGTTAGTCTGAGCCAGCAATTTTTTGGTATTTCCACTCTGTGCCCAACTTAGAGAACAGAAAAATTTGTTGTGGATCATAACAAAATTATTGTCCAATCAATGATCGTAGACAGAAGATGAGTCTACTTTGCATTAATACAAGGAGGTAATACCAATAAGAGTTATGATAGAAGTTTCAGTGTTACTGTATACTCCGAGAGCAGAAATGTACAGTGTTTCACCCAAAATTTGCAGAATAGAAAGTTCACGCTCTTCATCAAGGAAGACATTTTTTTGCATGCCAAGCACTATCTGGTCCACAAGTTCCGTAGCAAGTACCACTTGGCATATGTGCACTGCAGTTGTGGATGTACAAAGTCACAACAAAATGGAAGTAGTTGATTTGGGAGATGATATCACTAAGAGTCACCGCAATGTTCACGTGACCATGGAGGGTGGCACAGTCCGCCCTTGGCAAGGGGCTATTGACGTTCAGCATCTCCTTGGTGTTGTATCCGTTGAAAGAGGAAATTATCACTGCCAAAACTTCCTTCAACATCTCCCTCTGCAATTCAAAGAGTTCAACTGGTCAAATGCTGAAAAAAGTTTTAAGGAATGAAAGTAATCTATGTTTGTAAAATATGCAGTGTGCTTTAAGAATTTAGCAAGACATAGGACATGAAATGGTTTGTGCTGCTAAGGTATGGCACATAATTTTCAGAACCACCTTGAAGTTTTCACAGGGAAAAAGATTGAAATCCTTCACTCTAATTTTAGAAGGTAGCTAGTTTTGTAACTGTGTAGGAAAATCAAATTTTCAAAAGAGGAGGCTTTAGAAGCAATAAATTGCCTCAAAACTGTAACAGAATCATTCAACCTGTGGTAAATTGTTGAAATTAACTCAAGAAAAACTTCAAAAAAAATTGTCAAAATAATTATGGTTAAGAATCTCCTGGTTTTTTCCATTTTCGAATTCTTAAGTAATGAAGACATTGCATGGTCAGGTGCTATGGCCACTGGTATGGAATTTTATTGGAAGGTGGAAACATCACAAACATGTATTGTGAAATGGACATAATATAATGAACTATTATTTTGGAAAGTTGTACAATGTAAGTTATTAATGACCTTCTTAACTGTATGTATACAGAATTCTGCTTACCAATTTCTTATCCTTGACTTTTACTGTATGAGCTGAGGTGTATGCCAATGACAGCTCAGCTTGAAGAAAACAAAAACAGTGGAGATGAAGACGACGATGAACCAGAAGAAAGCTCAAATAGAGAGTCAGAGAATCGAGGGGATGACAAGTTCGATGATCGATTACAGGAAAAAGGTTGATGACATCAAAGCAAGCAAAATTTGCGGAGCGCTTGTGAATTTACATACACTGGTCCCAGAGATTTTTCTTGATTTTTCTCCGCACGAGAGAGCTACGAGAGAGCCGCGAAGTGGTGAAAACACGAGTCGCGAAGCGGCGAGAAAGAAAAACGAGGTTTTTATTTCTCGCCGCTTCGCGAAAAGAAAAATGAAGAAAAACCTCTGGGACCAGGGTAGAATTTAAAAGGAAACGAATCCACCAGAGATCCTTCCATTATATACAAATCCCAAACAGAAACCAATGCAAGGATGTAGCAGAATTTCGCGCCGAATTTGCTGTGCTCCTCTAAGCGCAGGCTAACATCGTCGTTGTCGGCAAACATCAACTGCAATCCATTGATTTTATGCTCATCCTCGACAACCCAGTCTTTCTTCATAAATAACCATTGATAAAAGTGCAAGTATACTGACAAACTGGCCAAGGAAAAAGCACCAACTTGTGGTGAAAAGAGCACAATCAAGCGCAGTTCACACAAACTACCGTTCAATGGCCACTCGATCGCGCTTCCAATCCCCGCAGTAAGTCAGCGGTCAACGTTCTGCGCACGCGTCCTTAAAAAAAGTCCCCAGCCAATCAGCGGTTTTTGAGACCTGTCTTCGTAACCCTTGTCCAGCGGAACGGGAAAACGACCGCTGGACAAGGGTAACGAAGGCTCTGGGAACGAGATTGCGATTCGTTACGAACTTTTGCGGCATTTTGCATTCACTTTGATTTTACAGATACGAAATTGTTTCATCTATAGTGATATCAGAAAGAAAGAAAGAAAGAAAGATGCACGAACTGAAAGTTGACATGAAACTTTGAATTTACGTCATGTAAGTAGCTGCGAGATGTCACATTTTATGACGTCTTACGTGAACAAAACAAAAAACGTAAAACAGGCCCTTTGCAGCTGGGGTCACGTGACCAAAATTTTTCCTAGAAAAATTTTATAATATGGGCTATAATAAAGACTGACAGAAATGGAAAGAGCGCATCGAAAATACGCATATGACCAAGTTTGAGGCCCCAGGAATTAAAGAGTAAGTTTATACGACAGTTTCAATTTTCGGAAAATTTACAGGATTTGTATGTAAAATGTTGCTGGAGAGCAAGGTCTTGCTCTCCATCAACTTTTTCCATACAAATCTTCTTATTCTTTTACAAATTCGGACCGTCATAAAATCTCCTTTAATGATGGGGGCCTCAAACTTGGCCATTTTGATATTTTCGACATGCTTTTTCCATTTCTGCCATTATGAAAAATAGGTCACGTGATGGCTTAGCTGCAAAGGGCCTATTTCGTCTTGGGAGTGCGTAGTACTGACTGGAAACCATTCAGGTCACGTGACTTTGAACCATTCATTCCCAGATCTCTTAACGATGAAGGAAGAGAACTGGGAAAAAGGTTGATTTGTTTGTTATTATTATTATTTGTTTGTTATTATTATTATTATTACTACTATATTTATTCTTTTTTTTTTCCTTTCCTGCAAGGTTTTTTTGTCGAGCTCGCGCGCTCAAGTCCTAGAGCTCCGCCTGCGTGGAAAAGATATTTTTGTCTTTTTCCTCCTGTCTTTTTCCATCCCCTTGAGTTTTGTCTTGTTCGTATCCCCCAAAGAAGGAAGATGATATATCGTTTTTGCGCAAAACTGCGTAGGAATTAACTTGCCCCAGTGTGCGATATTTTACGCTTTCAGTGTTTTGGGTATCCCGAAAAATTAGGGATTTGGGTATTGGGTTGCTCAAAATTTGGGAATACTAAGCATTGCCAGTTTCCAATCTTGTCCCTAGGGCCCAAGGCCCAAGAGTTTTTGGACAGCGCTGACCGATACCCGATGCTCTGGACAAAAGCCAGCACCATTCCGGCTGTTGACACGTACTAAAATGGGAAACAAATCTTGACTGCTCCGTCATAATTATATTGCATAAAACAAAAAACGAAAACAAAAAGCTAACAAAACAAAACAAAAAAAGACCGCGAGAAGTAGTTTTGTTATTAATGTAATAATTGATCATAATTAAAGTGGCCGAACACAATTTTCGCGCGCGCTCTTACTAGTGCGATTCAGAGCGCGCACAAGGATTACACACACACAAAAAAACATGGCGTCGATGCAGCAATCATTTTATTTGCTCAATGCCCTCGCTATCAGAGCTACTTTTCTTCACGATTGAACACAGTGTATTGATGGTTTAGGCTTTTGGTGGAGAGATTTTTAGAAAACATAAGGATGCAACAAACCCAGCAATTCTCAATTTTTTTTGGTTACCGAAAGAACTCAACTCATTACAATTTCACGAAATTTGGCCAGAAAATACTTTTGCAAATAAGTAGCTGGAGTATTGAGAAACATTTAAATTTAACAAAGTTGGCAGAATTATCCGGCTAAATCTTCACGTAAAATACATCGCTCCTTTCATTCTGTCGCTGACTTGAACGGCTTTTGCAGGCTTCTCCAAATCTACAGTATCACCGCCCCTAAAAAGTTGAACACGACAACAATTAAAACAAACAAACAAACAAGGCCATGAGAGTAGAAAACTTGACGACAATCTTGCCACAAAAAAAACTACCTTCCATTTCCACCATTGGTCACATGGTGTCTAGCTCGGAATGCTACCAAATGTGCATAATAGGCAGGGGCTGGCATGGAGACACTGCGAGTGCACCGTGCATATACGTGACACAGCTGATAAGTGAGCTCTTGCAGATCGTCTGCTGTAAAGGCATTATCGTCGTACAAAACGTGATAGTGTGTAGGGCGGCTTGTTCCCTGAGGAGAAATCAGTAACCATGGTAAAATTGTTATTTTACAGCCTGCAAAGTCTGAGGCAAGGTAAATATCTTGTCTAAATCAAAGATTACAGTTACGTAATACATAAGCTGATGTTTAACAAAACTGACAAGAGGAGAAGGGCTGTGGAAGGAGAGGGGAATTATCTGAAAAGTTAAAAAAAATAAGAACATTTTATATTACCAATAAGCAGCGTGGTCAGCTGAAAATAAGTTCATAAGCAAAGGCAAGGAAAGGAGGAAATGACCTGATTGACTGCTTCTAAACAGACATGTACAAGCAGGTGGGGTGTGTATAGAGGAGACAGATAAATAGACAGACAGACAGACAGACAGACAGGCAGACAGCCAAGCAGGTAGGCAGGCAGACAGACTGACAGACGTAATGAATGATTGGTTGATAAAAGAGCGCCAGGGGTCCATAAAAACAAGTTTTAAAGTGGTTCCCTTTTAGATGATCGAGATCAACCTCGTTCCTAGGGTCTCCCGGCCCTCTCTTACTCCAGGGGTCGGTGAGATGCGAGACCCTGGGAATGAGGTTGGATCGAGATCAGGACCTGTGATTCAAGATAACTCGGATCATGGTGCATCAAAGGAAACAATTCACCAGTTCATTTGATACACTACGATTTTAGTGATCTTGGATTACAAATCCTACTGATCCAAATCTTCCAAAAGGAACGTACAGTATCCTGAGATTGGTTTAACTTTAGGGTTTAAGTCCAATATGCTATTTTACAATAATTTTTTTAAAACAAGAAAGTAACTTGTTCATCACAACCCAATGTAAGGCAACTTGGAGTTTCTCACTGAGTTAAAGTAGCAAAAAAACTTTCCCAAATGTTACACAGTATCAAATTACCTGGATTCCAAAGTGGCTGCACAGATAAAAGTCAAACTCATATGGGTGTGTTATACCACTATCCACTGTGGTGCCTGGAGGTACATTCTGAGCTTTGCCTGAGGCATCTCGTTTGTCTTCACAGAATAGTCTCGTGTGATGCCGCTTCTGAACCACAACAAATGTAATTTTGGGGCGATATTCCTTTTCCAGCATCATACAGGTCTCCTGAACAGCACGCACTTCATGAACAAGAACTTGGTCAAACTGACCCTCGCTGACTCCATCACGATAGAAAATGATCTTGGACGGCTTTAGCTTCCTGTTGGCTATGTAGAACTCGATAAGAAGCTCTTTCACCATGACTGTCAGATCTTTAATAATTTCCTGAGCACCTCCTGACTTCTCGTGTCTCTGCGCTCGAACCCGTGCGCAGTATTTAGTTGCATCTTTATCCATACTGGCGACAACAGCAGCGATAGATGGAATCCCATTTTCAGTAGGTGAGTTACATCAGCACCAAAGATGATGACAGGTTCTCTAAACACTGGTGACTTCTTTGACGGATCAATAACATGATTGATTCCACCTAGTTTGGAGTTAATCTTCAAAGAGATATTGGCACAGAGTTGAGGTTTCGCTTGTTTCACCAGTTTTGACTGAACGCACTGGGTTGGAATTCCAATCACATTGTCGCCCACTCGTTTTATCTCTGAGTATAGATCTTTAGATTTCTCTGGCAAAACAGCCATGATAAGCTGTAGTTCGGGGGGGTCTGCTGCCCATTTGCAAAACAGTCTTTCCACCTAATCAAATGAACAAGTAAAAACTTCAGTCTTTCAGCACTGGGTGGTTGTCAATACAAATACAAGCCACTTATAACTGTACAGTCCGCCATGCTGGAGGAGCCTTTTGACGGCTTTGCTATGTGTTTTCCTTCTTGAGGGCAGGCACTGAAACTGGTTTCGATTTCTTTTGGTTTTGTTTTGTTTTTGTTTCGGTTATATCTCGCTTTTTCTGAACGCCAGGTTTAAAATGAGGATGCTTGTTCATTTGAAGTGGTTTTTGTCAGTCTTGTCGAATTGACTTTGACAAAAGCCACTGAAAACCTTTGTACATACAATAACACTTTAAGGAAACATTCCCTGTCCACTGGGTACAGACGCCATTTGCTGACAAAACTGTCTCAGATGACCGTCATTACACCAACGGGGAGGCGCAAAACAAACTAAAGCCCAGGTTTGAATGCGAGCTCCCACGTGGAGTGATTTGTTTCGCATGTCCCACGCACCATCCCGTGGAACTAGTGGCTGGTCTTGAGGACCAAGGTTGAGCGTAGGTGCAGGAAGGACTCGACCATCCACCTTGATCATGTCAGTGCTGACTGAAGTCTTAAACTCCTCCTTTAAGTACTTACTACTAGCTCTCATCATCTCTTGGGCCTAGAGTACGAGATAAACCTGACGTTTAAGAATGTTATCGCTCATTGTCACATTAGTAGCTCCTTTGCTGTTGTCATTAGGACTTGTCCTGCACCACTTCAGTTGAAACCTTCTTTTTACAAACTGTGCCCATTCTTGCTTAAAGATTTTCCACGATTTTTTGGCCGTATCAAGTCACGTGACCTAATTTACATAAGTTCGACAGGTCAAAAATAATCAGTTTAGGAGATGTATTTGTCTACCAAAAGTTTATATTGTTATGAACAAAGCCTCAGAAGGTAGACCACCCCCTACCTTTTTTGAGGAATATAACTGCTGACCCATGCCTTAATTTACCTGAGTGTACGAGGTGTTTTTAATAGATAAATTCTCGATTTCGGCATTAATAACTTGCGTCATCGATGAGGAGACTGTGCATCAACTTGCTTTCCCTCGCTTTTCCTGTTAGTTCTGCCCTGCGATTTCCCGCGCTATAACCTTCAGGAATTTCTCCTATTTTCCGTGCGTTTCCGGGTCAGTTGTTTCGTCTTTCTCCCATTCTTCCTACTTGCAAACGGCAAGTTCCCTTGCACAATCCTTGTTCGTCCCCGTGAGGAGGCCCCGAACATTCCCTATGTGTTCCCTGCCGCCCTGGGAGACTCTCCTCCGTAAATGTCAGGGATGCTTGTCGTCTCGCTTAGTGGTGTAAGTCAAGGATTTTATTCTGACTTCGCGTGCCCTGGACGTAACGTTCTTAGGAGGGGGTGCTCTACTAAGAAATTGCATAACTGACTGGTGCGGTAAACAAATTTTAAAAGCAAATACGAAGAAGTCTTTATTTCAGGGAGGAGTGAGCACCCCCTGCACCCTCCCCTTAGATGCCCCCCTGCGTCAAAATATCTTTTAGGGTGCACTCGTAGATAAAATTAGATAAGCGCTGTCTTTGCTGTTCGCTGGTCTAACTCATTTGTTACATTCCTCTCGCGGAGGTCTTTTCCTGAAAAGCGGCCAGCACAAAAAAAAAAAAAAAACTTCGGGGATGAGGGTGGGTGAACTACTTCTCGATTTTTCTCGCTCGGGGGAGACACAGGGAGATCAAGACGAAATTAGTAGGCGTTCTCGTACACTCTCAAACGGAAGTCTTCGATTTAATGTTTCTTTCAAGCCCTAGCTAGTTCCATTTAATTAATTGCGGTATTTCTCGGTGGCTTTGTACTTTCGAGGATGGCATTTCCTGCACTGTATTATTCCATATACGATCAAACATAGATATAATGGCAAAAAACCGATTCATTATTCATGATTAGTATTGCCCGGATCAAGTGAAAGATAACTACAAGTAACCCAGAGCCAACACTAAACGTAACTTTATAGCAAAATGTTAACTGTTAACGAAATCCCGGTTAAAAAAAAGTAGGGACAAAAGACACACTGCGTTGACTAACAACACATCCCTACTGCGCTCGATTTTCGCGTCATTAGGGCGCGCAAATGAGCGCGTGTACTTACACAACAAAAGAGATCTCCCTCAAGCTAAGCTCGACGGCGAAATAAATGCTGCATGTTTTCTCTTAAACGAACACGGGGACCTATTGTTTCGTTTGTTTTTTTTTTTTTTGTTTGTTTGTTTGTTTTTTTGCATAAGTTCAATGAAAAACAGTATCCTTAATAACTGAGAAAAAATTAGCAGAAATTTTGGCTACTTTCTTGGCAAATGAAATAAATTCCACAGAGGGAGACACCGGGCCCAACAGCGCATGACCAGATTGTTTCCTTTAAAGGATAAAAAAATGCAGGGTATTTGCAGACATTTTTTCTGGGACGTAGATGAATAAGCAATCAAAGAAAGTCAAACTCTGTGTGATATAACGCGCTGCATTGAAAAATAATTGAGCTTATTTGTTGCGCACGGAGATTACTAAGAGTCACCCAATTAACCATATTTGTCAGCATGGTGGCATGAAAACGAGCACTGTCACACCCTCTTTTTATTACGTTTTTGATGACTCCTTGTCCTGTACCAACAGCATACCAAGTTTCACCGGAAATCTATGGCGGGCTCTTTTACTAGGCAATCACCTTAAGGCTGGAGCCCTATATCAAAATCAAGTCATTTACACATTTAGACATAGTTAACAGAGGGAGCCCGCTAAACATCAAGAAGCAAACAAGATTGTTTTATGCTCATTGACTATGCATGAATTACATAATCGGTATGCTTCTGTTGGTTAGTTGTATGAGCATACATAACCATTTTTTCTATTCTGCCGCTTTCTGCAGTCAACCCCCAAAATAGCCAACCAAAACATTGAACAAAGAACTATACCAGGTTTCCTAACCATTCGCTCTATTAAGTATGATTTAGATGACAACTGAATTTACGAATCTCTACATCAATATCCTAGGCAGTCTAAACATAATGACTTCAGCTACAAATAATTCGTTGTAGAGACCTACATTTACATTTTATAATTCCCTATTTACTAGACAAAACGATGTAACGAACTACATTCTTTTTTGCAGAAACGCAATTTAAACTAGTAAATAGCAACAGGACTGTTAAGGACGTTCGCGCGAAAATTCCCCCGTCGATAGATTTTTAAAAAAATTTTACGGCTGTCAGATGAGTTACTTTTGACAGAAATGCAAACAAAAAAAAATTGGGGCTCACCGACTTCGTTTTAGAGATAAAGCGAGTGGAAAACTAACCTGATTTTGAAAAATTGGCGCACGTAATTCAGCGTGGTCTACAGGGTTTATAGTTTAAAATATCGAAGGTGAGTCAACGGAGGTAAACGATCTCAGTCATATTTTGTAGAAGTGGGTCTTTTGCGTAAATAATTCCAAATTTTACCAACGTTTTCACAAAACTTAACCCTTCAAGAGGCATTTGAAACCGTCGCACCGATAAACGAAGAGCTTAAAAGAATAGAATTCGATGGTGCATTTTGCAAAAAATTCAAACTTTTAGTCGATAGATTTTCTTCATTTTTTCGCTAAACGTAGAAAATTGTAAGAGAAAATGATCCATCAAAAGAAAAATAGGGGTCACCGAACGTCCAAGATCTTTAAATCCAAGCAAAGCTATAGCAATAGCCATCTGCCCTACCATTTTCCATTTTATTACTTAGCGCGCGCTGGCATGCATGACGTGGAGTGTGAATTTGCGTGCGCAGTAAGGATGCGCAGAAACAATTAGCGCGAACGTCCTTAAAGCTACAAAATGATATTTTTGATTAACCTAGATTATTTTGTGACACATCCACTACTAAATTTATCTTTTAAGTTATGTATTAATGTCGTCGAACTTTATTCGTAATTTAAATCCTACTATACACTTAACTTCATTACTTCATTACTTCATTGGGGCAATGCTTATCCGGGTGGGGGACTCCCATGTAAAAAGGACGGGGTGCTTGTCGTAAATTTTGAAAAGAACCCATAAGAGGTATCAAGATCCTCTTTCGTGGTCGGGGCTTGAAATGTTTTTCAGCCCTAAAAGGTACCAATTCTAAAACAATACATTATCTCCTGTAATTTTTTTTTTTTTTTGGGGGGGGGGGGGGGGCTTAAAAGGCACCGTAAAAGCTCCCTCTGTGGACCATTTCAGGCCGAACACCCTAAGAGGTACCAAAACCTCACTCTTAAGCCCTAAAAGGTACGATGACCACCCCTGTCCTTTTTATATGGGAGTTCCCCCGGGAATGCTAACTACATGTAGCAGAATGCATCACTGTTTTCAAATCACTTGCTGCCTAAAAGTCAGGAAAAAATATTTAAAACTAATGCAATATCAGGATTACATATTCTCATAAGCAGTTGTTATTCATGGAGACATTTACGCTTTATTGCTACTTGTCAGCGACGTATTTTTCATCTTTTTCTTTTTTTTTTTCATTGCGAGCACATATATACAGTATTATCATATTAATTCTTTACGTAAAATACATCGCTTCTTTCATTCTGTCATGAACTTGAATGGCTCTTGCAGATTTCTCCAAATCTACAGTGTCCCCGCTCCTAAAACGTTGAACACGAGAAGAATTAAAATACAAACAAACACACTAGGCCACGAAAAAACTCGAAAGCACACGTGGAGAATTTGATAAAAATTACAATATTACAATATTTAGAGAGGAAGCCACATCAGGCTTAGCTGGTTTTCATGTGGGTGTTCTATCCTGATCGAATTGGAATTTAGAGATTTGATTTTTGTGGAGGGAAGAAAACCGGAGAACCCGGAGTAAAACCCTCGGAGCAAGGCAAGAACCAACAACAAACTCAACCCACATATGGCACCGGGCCGGAATTGAACCCGGGTCACACTGGTGGGAAGTGAGCGCTCCCACCACTGCACCATCCCGGCTCCCCATAAAATCTTGCCACAAAAGGCCTACCTTCCATTTTCGCCGTTGGTCATGTGGCGTCTGGCTCGAAATGCTACCAAATGTGCATAATAGGCGGGGGCTGGTATGGAGACACTGCGAGTGCACCGTGCATATACGTGGCACAGCTGATAAGTGAGCTGTTGAAGACCGTCTGCTGTAAAGGCGTTATCGTCGTACAAAACGTGATAGTGAGTGGGTCGGCTTGTTCCCTGATGAGGAATTATTTTACATCCTTATTGTCTAAAACGAAGATTACATTTACGTAGTGCATACGTTTAACAAGAATAATACGAAAAGCGCTGTGGGAGAAGAGGAGAATTATCTGAAAAGTTAAGAAATCAGAACGTTTATATTACCAATAAGTAACTTGGTCAGCAGAAACTAAGTTAATAAGCAAAGGCAAGGAAAGGAGGGAATGAACTGATCGACTGCCTCTAAAAGACAAGCAGGTGGGATTCGTATGAAGGAGACAGATAAACAGAGAGAGAGACTGACTGACTGACAGACAGACACAGACGACAGACAGCGAGAATAAATGACTGGTTGATAAAAGGGTGTCAGGTGTCCTTACAAGCAGGTCTAAAGGTGCGTTCTTTTGGGACAATCAAGATCAGGCCTATGATCCAAGGTGACTTAGATCGATATCATGGTGCATCAAAGAAACCAACGAATCATTGTCCACAGTGCATTCACTAAGTCATTTGATACACCACGATCTTAGTGATCTTGGATTTCAAATCCTGATCCAAATCTTCCAAAATGAACGTACCCTGAGATTGGTTTAACTTCATGGTTTATTTGCAATACGCTATTTTACAATAAGCTAAAAAAAAGAAAGCAACTTTTTCATAATGTTACATAGCGTCAGATTACCTGGATTCCATAGTGGCTGCACAGGTAGAAATCAAACTCATATGGGTGTGTTATACCACCATCCACAGTGGTGCCTGGTGGTACATTCTGAGCTTTCCCTGAAGCATCTCGTCTGTCTTCACAGAACAGTCTTGTGTGGTGGCGCTTCTGAACCACAACAAAAGTGATTCTTGGACGATATTCCTTTTCCAGCATCACACAGGCCACCTGAACAGCACGCACTTCATGAATGAGTACTTGGTCAAACTGACTTTCACTGACTCCATCACGGTAAAAAATGATTTTGGACGGCTTACGTCTCCAATTCGCTTTGTAGAACTCGATAAGAAGCTCTTTAACCATGACAGCCAGATCGTTAATAATTTCCTGAGGACCTCTAGACTTCTCGTGTCTCTGCGCTCGAACCCGTGCGCAATATTTGGTTGCATTTACATCCATACTGGCCGCAACAGCAGCGATAGATGGAATCCCATTTTCAGTAGGAGTGGGGTGTGTTACATCCGCACCAAAGATGATAACAGGATCTCTAAACACGGGGGACTTCTCTGACGGATCAATCACATGATTAATTCCACCTAACTTGGAGTTTATCTTCAAAGAGATATTGGCACAGACTTGAGGTTTCGCTTGTTGTGCGTGCTGAATTTGAACACATTGGGTGGCAATTCCTAGGACAATGTCGCCAACTCGTTTGATCTCTGAATAAAGTTCCTTGGCTTTATCTGGCAGAACAGCTATGATAAGCTGTAGTTGTGGATAATCTACCGCCCACTGAGAGAATAGACTTTCCACCTGATCAAACGAGGAAGTAAAACAAGAGTTCATTGTATCAGAGCATATAAAATCCTAGTTCGCCTCTGCATTATTTCTTAATTCATCGCCTATATGAAATAAACTATACGCATATGTTTATAGGGGCCTGAAATCCATCAAAAGTCCAGAGTTAATAATCAAAGATGTGTGAATCTCTCCTAGCTCCCTTTCAGTGAGTCTCGTCAATCGTTCCATTTGGGTTTCAAAACATTATTAAAACAAGAAGTTGTTTCCTATAATCCTCATTTCAGGAGCCAGCCTTAGCTCTAGCAACTGTAATCAGAACCACATAAGGGATTTCCGGGCTGTGGATGGGAGAGTACTCCAGTGCAGACTTAATCCTAAACATATTTACACGGGTGCACTAATTTATTTAGACCAAGCCTTTTATCTTCAACGACTAAGAAGGTTAGGGGAGTGTGGGTCTGCCACTTCTGTAACTTCAAGGATATTACAGGAATGATCAGAGGCTTACAGGTTATACTATGCATCCAAAAAATGTATTATTAATGAACTGGGATAATAACAACAAACACAATGAAAATTACGTCGTGATACAATCCAGATAGGGGCTATCTTGGATCGGTCTTATTGAATTTCTTGGTTTTTTACAAAACGTCATAAAACCGCCAAAAATGACTCTAAAACAATCAATCCTAAGAATACTAAAATTGAATATAACCGCATGAAACTGAGTTAAACAAGAAAATTGCAAATTTTGAAAACCTCGCTTGTCACAATATGGTTGACAGGGAAAGTTCCGACAACAGTGACCTGCCATACCATTCTCGATAAATTTTACATCATGGTCATACGTTTGGCAGCTTGAACTTACATGAAATGTTACAAACGGTACTATCCAACATGGGCACTTTCCACCCTCTCCCCTGGACTAAAATATGGTTCAGATATTTCGAGATCTGTTCTTCCAAAAGTTCTTAAAGGAAGTCATTTTCACTCTAACCAAAGGCCCAGAAAAATTCAGTAGCGTCTGATTGCCTGCAGGGCAAAAGTTGTCAAGTAGCATTCACTGTGAAATCAAGTTTGTCCATTGCTGTTTAGATATCTACGTGGTCCTGGTTGAACCATTCAACATCAAGAATAATTGTCAAATCCTTTAAGAGAATGTAAACCTTATATTTAAAGTATTTTCTAAATGGCCCTAATTCCAACTTTTTCAAAAAAAGACACAAGATCTTCAAGGTTTGTGGAGAAGCAGTCAAACTGAATTTGATAGGTAAGAGAAATTTGTAAGCCTTGCATTGTGCAGGGTACCCAACAATTTATCAGAACCAGTATTAAAGGAATGATCAATAGGCAGGGAAAGCAGCGCTTTGTCCAAAATCAGAACACAGAGAAACTCGTCAGGTTCAAACACTTGCCCTCAGGATGTTCAACAAGTCAACTAAAATTTTGGACTTTTTGTGGCTACATTGGCTAAAAGGAAATGTGACAAAATATGCTTAGAACTAGATCTGAAATAGAATGGATATTTCATAATTATTGAAGTGAAGTTTTTGACAAGTATACTTTTAGAAAAACACATCAGTTCTTACATCACAGAAGCCCCCAGGATATTCCAAAGCAGTTGGTTGTTCTGTCATCCACATTCCCTCTCGAGTCGACACAGAGGCCATTTGGTTACAAAAGTTCCTCAGCTGATCTTCGCTACACCTACTGGCAAAACAAGCTAAGGCCCAAGTGCTAATGAGCGCTCCCTCATGAAGCAACTTGCTACGCATGTCCCAAGAACCATCTCGTGGAACCAAAGCTTGATCTTGTGGTCCAAGCTTGATTTTTGGTGCTGGCAGTACGCGGCCAACGACCTTGACCATTTCAGGGCTAACAGAAGTCTGGAACTCCTCCCTTAAGTACTTACTATTGGTTTGTATCATGTTTTGGGCCTAGAAAGGGATGATCGATGGGGTATTTGACAATAACCACTTTATATACAAATTTACTTTGTCTAATATCAAATGGCGTTTTGCTCATTTCCCAGCAAAAAAGCCTTGCAGGATCAGTAAGAATCTTTGGAGATCTCAAAACACCTTCTATAGATAATTGAAGATAAGGATCTTTCAAGCATTCTTAAAAGATATTTGAAATATATTGCAAAGATCCTTACATGGAAGATCTTGTAAAGAAAGATCTTTGCAGTGATCCTCAAAGAGCTTCAAAGGTTTTGGCAAGATGTTTGAGCAAAATCATTTGAGATCATTTAAGATCATTCAAGATCTTTGAAGTTCCAGCAAGAATTGTGAAGACCTTGACCAGTATATTTGAGGATCTTGATTAAGATCCTGGATAATATTGTCATGAAGATCGTCAAGGATCCTTGAATGATTTTTACTATGGGTTGCTGCCGGTAAGTTCGGGAACACTGCCATGAGTAGGAGGTATGGTACCCTCCCACGTAGACGTTCTTAGGGCTCGTCTACGTGGAAGGCTAGGGGTATGAACAAAGCAACTACAATGTGCAAAATTACGGCTATCCTATGGAGTGAGTAGCAGAGCCTGCTACTCGGAAATCCGAAAATATCGGACTTCCGGTTGTATTTCGCATGCCTAGCTGACAAACATTCGGCTCAACGGAACTCGCGAGAGTCACTCATTTCATCAAGATGTAGTAGGGAATGAAGACTAGAGGAACGAGATAGCAGAGCCCTAGGTGGAATTTAACAAACATACCCAATACTGAATGTCCTGTTGCCTTTCAGGTGCAGGGCGAGCAGTACTTCTGATCATGTTTGCCGTCTGTTCCTCTGATAAATGCCTTTTTTGACAAGGAATTATGGTACAGACTTCTAGTGGCAGGTAACGGTCCCTTTTTTGGCCAGCTAGTAGACAGGGTAGGTGAGGATATCTGAAATTATGAGAATACGTCTTTTTGTTCTCTACTTTGTTGATTAATTTAGATTTTTCTTTACAAATATAAGTGCAAGATGCACTACAACGTCTCCACTCAATAGCTGGTTTCCATATTATTGCTTCAATCTCTGTAAAAAAAGGTTCAGTGATCGCTACGATCATAAATCAGGAAAAAAACTCTTCAGCCGTCTTCGTCGTCGCAACAATTGTTAAGGTAGACGCCAGTACTATTTTGACGATCATCGTTTTGATCGTTACAATAATAAGGAAACCACTCTTCAGAGATTGATAGAAGCAATTGCTGAGATGAAAATTATAGTTGATGTAATTTGTACTTCTGGAAAATTGTATTTATGTACCTTAACTGTTATTTAAAGCACGTACACACAGTCAAATGATGTACCACTAATTTTGTAAGCTGCAATTTGATTGTTAGTCAATACCTCAAATGCAACTTGTATTTATTCTTAAAATACTCTGCCACGGTTGTTTTGCTTTTGCGACCAGTTACTCCATCCTCGACTACAAACTGTAGCTTTTCTGCGGGGTCACTTGATACTCCCCATACTTTGTACTTTCTCTTAATAGCGGCTGCATGAGTAGTTTGTATACGAATTCCTTAAGGACAAAAGAAGGTATTAAGTACAATTGTTCATGCACAGAAAAACAGTCACTCCGTGTTTCTATCGAGTTATAGAAACACGAGTGGAAGTTTGGGAGACCGAGAAATGCTGTGGGAACACCAGCTGCAGGCGAGTGTTTCCACAGCTTTTTCTTGTTCTCCCAAACTTTCACGGGTGTTTCTATAACTCGATAGAAACACGGAGAACATGTTTTCTATTTCTTTTAGAAAACATCGCGACGAAAAAAAGAAAGACAGCCTGTTTACTTTGTTCATCAAAATGTAAATTCTCTTTGCTAGCGCCATCACTACGTCAACAGCTCGTGCTAGTTATGTGTTTCCATCGAGTTCTAGAAACACAATTTTTGACCAATCAGCGCGCGTATTTCCTCGGGACTGTTTTCTAATAATTATGTAACTCATGTCTTCTAATCCCAAATTGAAACATGTCCCGTAAGACCTTGCTAATTAAAGTTTTAGAAAGTCCTGCAACCCAAGAATACATATACTTTTATTATTTTCCTCAACACTGATAATCTGTGTTAGTAGTAAATCTTTGCATCTAGTAAGAGCTAGTCCTATTCATACTCTGTTTCTGTCTGCCGTCACTGTTTTGTTGAGTTGCTCTAATGGTAAACACCGGTCCAAGTTGTTTGGAGGATGGATAATTTTATCCGTCGGAAAAGTGCTATCAAGTGAATAACTGTTGACAAATAGTTCAGCTATCCACTGGACAGTATTATCCATCCTTTCAACAACTAGGATCCCCAGATGGATTTGATCAATTATACAAAATTTACGAAATAAAATAACGCATAAAAGAAAGCGTGTAAAAATTAAATAAAAATATAAAATTTTCCGTCATATGATGCAACTAAGATCGTATGCATTCTTACCACGTATGGCCTTCTCAAGTCTATGTTTATCAAGCTGAAAGTGACGGTTTTGGAGACTTTGGGGTGTTACATCTCGTCCAAGAGTTTCACATAGGAAGTCTATGACGTTTTGTTTCTTGTAGAAACCTTTTGTAGAGACTGAAATAAAATAACCAAGAATAGGATGGCCATTCAATATTCTATGTTTAATTGCAGACATAAGCTGACTTTATGTCTACTGGGCAGATATGGCAACAGAAAGTCAAAAATAGATATGGCAGTAGAAACTAAAAGTACATATATATTTTTCAACTTTTGGAAAAGTGATCTACACACTTCAAGTATTCAATGTCACACAGTGTAAAATTCATGTGCACGTGTAATCAGGGGCGTAGCTAGCCTTTAAGCCATTAAAGCACGGGCTTAACAAGAATTTCTGTAAATATTTTTTTTTGTAGGCGAAAGGCCATATTTTCTCTTTCTTACTATTCAACAGCGAATCACCGCAATATCAACGCTATATTTTGAAAAACAAAATAATGACTTTCAATCAATCTTACACATGAAAAAATCCTGAAAGGTTATTTACAAAGCAGGAAATTTGAAATAGTTTTGCGCAAGAAAATTTAGTTCACTGCTGCTGTTGTTATTGTTTTTTTCGGACGTTGGCAAAATTTGATCTACGACTTACGCTGCACAATTTGGGCTTAAGTGAAAAAAGTAGCTGGCTACGCCCCTGATCTTGAGTTAATATAATCATGCAAAATGTAGGTATGGTACTAGTTTGAGCACATGCATTTACTTTAATGTTGTCTTTATCAATCTTCAGCATGGCTGGCACTACTTTTGAAGTATGTCAATGTAAAATCGACATCCACTTCAAGTGAGGTTCTTAGTTGAAGACACATTTTATATTAAGGACAAGATATCATGATTCTGTACTCTTCAAATGTTTTTTTAAAAGTAATTTCCCACAACTGTTAAAATGCAATAGTCTGTGTATGTGAACATACACTTGC
Organism: Orbicella faveolata; assembly: GCF_042242905.1. Lineage (NCBI taxonomy): Eukaryota > Metazoa > Cnidaria > Anthozoa > Scleractinia > Merulinidae > Orbicella > Orbicella faveolata. The sequence goes on from NW_028301563.1 coordinate 27,702,277, forward strand.
CCTGGTATGTGGCTGAAATAGCGATCATCAAAAATTTCAAAGAAGAAAGAAACATTGTGGTTTGTATTAGACAAAAGTGTACATGTATCACTACAGTAGAGATGCTCTACATATTTTTGCTTAGACTCTAGAGCCAAGTTTTCCATCAAGTAAAGTAGCTGAGAAAAATCGGCCTTGTCCCTCCTCTGACCCTTAATCAGGACAGCCCGGGCTGCAATGTACACACACTTGTTAAAATCATCATCTTGCTTACCATCAATGTTCACCAGCATCACCTTCCATTCAGAGTGCGTAACACTTGAATAGAAACCAAACTGCACCTCACACCCCTCACCCAAGGGTCTCCCTTGGCAATCAAACGGGAAGAACGATCGCCCAACAGGTGTGAAATAGAACGATGGCTTCTCCCGCATGATGCTGTCTAATGCCTGCACTGCATCTTGACGCAATTTTCCATTTTGTTGATCACTCAGGAAGTTATTTAATTCAAGGAGACTAACTGATGCAGCAGACTGAAGTTTAACCTATAAGAACAGTAAAAAGAATGTTGGAAACCCTCTTTTGTGTAAAAGGACCTACAAAAAAAAGTAGGCACCAATAAAATAGTAAACAGAATTAGATCGCTAAATTTCGGGGATTAGTAAATTTGTGACATTAGTTTTAATAATAGTTTTGTAACAATAGTTTTGAATAGTTTTAATCAGTATTTAATTTGAAAGTAAAGAATGATCATCGCAGTTAATTTTCCGATTTAACCAATTGGAAAGAAGAAGCCTGAAAAAAAATCAGGGCTTCAACGGGATTCGATTCGATTTCATATAAACTTCACATCAGTATTTAATTTGTGATTTTTGCCTGATGAATTGTGATATTAGCGTTGTTTAGTTGTTACGTTCCCGTTAGTGGGAAATACCTGTAAACTAGCTCTCAAGCTAAGCCAGCCTGCCAGCCTGCCAGCCTGCCTGCCCGCCAGCCCGCCAGCCTGCCAGCCCGCCAGCCCGCCAGCCTGCCAGCCTGCCAGCCAGCCAACCTGCCAGCCTGCCAGCCTGCCAGCCTGCCAGCCAGCCAGCCTGCCAGCCAGCCAGCCTGCCAGCCTGCCAGCCATCCTGCCTGCCTGCCTGCCTACCTGCATAGTAATATTGCACTGGGTCTCCTAGATCTTTTTCTGAATCAGCCCTCTGCACCATCAGAAGTTCAATTGAGCATTTCCAGAAAATATCCACGCACCACATGGACGGTCGCTTATTGAGGGCGTAACCAATCAGATTGCAGGAAAATTTAAATGGACCAATCAAAGACCGGATTTGGCCCACGTGACCAACATTTGGCGAACCTGAAAATTCGCCCTAGTCTCCTTTTTAGATAAAAATGCTGGTCAAAACCTTGAAACAATCAGAAGTTCGGATTCTGCCCACGTGACCTTACAATCACGCCATAGTATAAAGCAAAAAAATTACTTCATCGAATGAAACTCACTGATCAAAAACAAACTGCTTGATGATTGATAGTGTTTTTATTATAATGAGGACCACGTGATTATTATGTATACGCTTAATGTGGTACCCAGTCTCTTGGCGCGTGAGGCTACAGTGGGGTGGGAATACCCTCTCTTTTTTGGTGACGTCACGAATGGGTCACAATCGCCCTTTTCACGGTTAGCTTTGCTCATTTTCATTACAATAAAATCTAGCATGTATGTGAGGCAATTTCGGGCTATTTTGTAGTTTCAGCCCGAAATTGCCTCGCATTCACGTTTGATTACATTGTAATGCAGATGTGAAAAATTAACCGTGAAAAGGGCTATTAGGAAACACACATCAACCGACTGATTCGTCAAATTCACTTTTGACTAGTGGCATTGTAACTTTCTTCCTTCACGTGACTCGCTACAAGGTAAACCATCACACCCCTGTAGTGGTTTTACTCTTCCATCTTCGTCTATGCATAACTCGTTGTGCCAGTGTTCTTTCTCCCATGTTTCTTTGTTGGTCTTGGCCATGACGTGTAGCGTATATGTTTTGACGCAATTCTCTTTCTCGGCTTGCATCAAACATGTACACTCGACCTTGCAATAACCTGGAAAATGTCACGGGTCGGTCTGTCATGAAGACGAATTTGGCCTTCGGACATTCCTCCCACAGCTCGGGGTAAAAAGAAATGGTCTTGGAAAATGGGTTGTTGGATCGTCTCTTGATCATGTCCCAGTCCCAATCCGAAAAGAATCTAGGACGTGCGTTCTTCACATGCTCCAAACATCAGTGTGAGTTCTTCCAGTGGGCAGACCAAGAACCCCAAACAACTTTCCTCTTCTTATATTTTTCATGTGGTTGAAACATCAACCCCAAGCATATGAGTGGTTCCTTACCATACAAAAATACTACCCAGACCTCGTCGAGGCTTGTATTTCCAAACTGGTGACGCTATGAAGAAATCAAAAGCCACCGAGCTACTGACATCTTATCGCGACCCACGTCAACCGGGTAGTTAGCGTGAGGTTGTCAGATTTGCTCGAACCAAAAACCTCCCCGTCCAAAAAGTACGGAAGATGTTGGAAAAGGATTTGAGGTACACCCTGCAAAAACCCCTGAGACATTGTTTTCCCACTCTTCCCGTGATGGTGTTGGGTATGGATCAACAATGGGTGGTAGACTAGATAATCCTGGTGGTGGACCAGATCCTCCGCCTCCACTTACATCATTTATACCAGCTTTTCTCGAATGTTTTATTGGCAGCCATTTTCAATTAACACCCGGTACGAATTCAACCGGGGTGAACACAACGTTAAGTTCGCTTCAGCTTGGACTTACTGAAAGTTCGGTCCTAAAAATTACGGCTCCCGAGTAGTTCCAGTCCTACCCATACAGCTACACCCGAGTCCATCTGGATGACGTAGACATAAAGAACATTTGTAAATAGTTCATTTCCCCTGCTGCCTGTCGTATCTTAAGAAGGATCACCTTCGGGTGGGACAGGGTCAGTAGGGTGGAGTTACTGAAAACTTGTTAATTTGTTGATTTTGGAAAGTTTGGGTGTCCTTCAAAAGGGAGTGACAAATGTCCCGTTTGTAAAATTATAGGTAATAAAAAATAACATTTTAAAATCATTTCCAGTGCTGCCACGATTGTAGGGTCACGTGGGAGAAATCTGACCTTCTGATTGGTTCAACGTTTTAATCGGGACTCTTTCCAAAAAAGGAGATTAGGGCGAATTTTCAAGCTTACTCAATTTCAGTCACATGGGCCAAATCCGGCCTTCTGATTGGTCCATGCAAATGCTCTTGCTATCTGATTGACGAACACGGGAACATTGTGCACGCAAGAGTAAAATGGTGACGTGAGGTGAACACAGGCAATTTGTGGGAGTCACTAAATGCTGACGCAAGCAAGAGAAAACAGCTCTCGCTGACAGATGACGCGAGAGAAAAAAGCTGACACCGAGAAATCATGCGAGACAAGCAGAGGATGGGGGTATCCTCCTCTACTGACATCATTGGTTCGTCACATAAGCGTTTTCTCACCAAAAAATTAGTGCCCACTTTGCTTACGTCATTTACTGGGTCGTGTCTAAGCAATCCAGCCTGCTGATTGGGTCATTTTCATGTCTGGCTGTGGGTTGGGGTCGGGGACTGGGGTGAATCTTTCAAGTTCGCCAATTTTCAATCACGTGGGCCAAATCCGGCCTTCTGATCATGATTGGACCATTCAAATTTTCCTGCAATCTGATTGGTTACACCCACAATAAGCGACCTTTGCAACTCCGAAAATTCTTAGGGGCGGGGGTTCTTAAATATGTGCACTCTAAAATGATGTTGGACGTCATTATTAAAATATCAATAAAACATGCAAGCAAGCTCTAAGTTTTGGTGAAAACAGCCCTTGCATAATTCTGGGCATTATTCACCCATTCCCTTCGGAAATGAAGGCCTTACTGAATACATTTGCCTTTTTACAGCCTTTCTGTAAAATGCACATATTTTACTTATTAATAGTATATAGCTTTCATTAACATTTACGCTGCTGCCATTGCAGCGCTTGTATGTGTCTAAAACAGTGCTTGGTGCAGATATAATATTTTTCGTAAGGCTATACATACTATTTATAAGTTAGTGACCTTAAATTCCTTGTCTTTTTCTCCATCCTCACCAGGCAACTTGGCACTAAGATCAGCCTATGCAACAGTCAAAACAAATCAATTTTCACTTAAAGTAAACAAGCATTGTGTACAAATCTACCCATAAACATAAACGTGCTACAAATAATTTTTAAATTATACATAGTTCTGCTATGCAAATGAATATATGAAAGATCATATATTTGAACTGTGGAGAAAGATATGAAGACATGATTGATCATCGCAGTTATACACACAACTTAAGCAGTTGTGAAATTACAGCACTGCACCAGTATTGCAGAGGTCATGGGTTCGAATCCCACTCAGGCTTGAATTTTCTTCAGGCTTTAATTTCACAACTGCGTAAGTTGTGTGTATAATTGCAATGATCAATCATGTCTTCATATCTTTCTCCGCAGTTCAAATATATGATCTTTCACATATTCATTTACATTCTTCATCATCTACAGGTATATTACGAACTAACAATGTGACCAGCTCCCAGCTGGCTTGATAGCTCAGTTGGTAGAGCCCTGCCCCGGTATCGCAAAGGTCATGGGTCTGAATCCCATTCAGGCCTAAATTTTTTTCCAGTTTTCATTTCACAATTACTTGAGTTGTGTGTATAAATAACTGCGATGATCAATCATTTCTTCATAGTTCTGTTAGTCAAGTACATGTGCTCAGGACACGTTTTCTTTGCAAAGTGATGTAGTCTTCTTGCAGAAGGTTTTCCTTTAACTACTGATATTTATGGGGGAGATGTGGGACATAACCCTTCATAATGGGAGGTACTCTTTAGCAGAGGTGCTCCAGTATGCAAGGTACCTCTTTCTGGAAGGTGCCTCTTTATCAGACATACTACTTTTATCAAATTATGGAAGGTGCTTCGTTATGGGAGGTGCTCCTTTATGGGACCTGTCCCTTTATGAGGTGCCCCTTTATAGAGGGTGCTCCTTTATAGAAGGTGCCTTTTTATTAGAGGGACCCCGTTATGAAAGCTGCCCCTTTATGGAAGGTGCCACTTTATGGCAGGTGCTCCTTCATGGAAGGTGGCCATTTATGGGAGATGTACCTTAATGGGAAGTGCTCCCTAATGGGAGGTGAACCTTTATGAGTGATGCACTGTAGCAGCTAGAATTTTCTTTGTTTCTTGTTTCACATTTTTGCGTGACCTCTGGGGATTATGTTATCTACTTATTAGTACTTAACCGATCACTTATAGTTTGGTATTCAGTTTTTGCCAGTGCTTGTTAGCAGATAAGTTTCTCCAGTTTCTACCGTGTTTTCTCGACTTGTTGTGGGCTTCTCAGTGAAGTATCATTCTGATCAAGAGTTTATCCTGTTGGACTCATCACAGTTTGTAAGTTTATTTTATTCCGCTATCTTTTTTTGTTGTTATATGTTTTGTACTTAGGTATTTTGTCTTGTTTATTTCTCAGCTGAATCACATCCACAATCACACACTCTCAAACGCTTATGCACACAATGAATAAAACCTACATGCACCTTTACGAGTTTAGGAGTCCAGGCGTCCCTTTATGGGAACTCGATCATGGGAGATGCTACTTTATGGGAAGTGACCCTTAATTGAAGGTGCCCCTTCATAGGAGTTGCCTATCTATGGGAGGTGCCTATCTATGGGAGGCAACCCTCCATGGGAATTCATGGCACGCTTTTATGGGGGATGCCCCTCAATGGGATGTGCCCCTTTATGGGAGGTGCCCTTTTACGAGAAGTGCTCCCTCATGGGAACTGAGTCGCTTCTTTATGGGAGGCACTATTGGTACCCTCTGTGGGAGTGTGTTCTTAAATATATAATAGGAGTTGTCTCTCTGATATACATAGGATATCTCGTCTTACAGTTCAGTAGTTTAACACAGCGGTAATACTTGCAGCTAAACATACACTCACTTGAGGAAGTTTGATTCTGCTATACAAATCCCTCTCGCCATCAAAAGCGGGGTGGTGACCTTGGAATGTTGTATCTTTGTTCCTCCTTATAATTCCATGAACAATATCTCTTTTCACTGATGGGGGATACTTGTCTGGGGTAATCTCTACATCGTAGTGGAAGACATCTGATAGTTGTGATGAAATATTGAGGCGAAAGAAGTTTGCCCTTAACCTTATAGGGCGGCCTGCAGTACCATAGCCTGGTCTTTTGGTGGGAATTGAGCCACAAGCCCATTGAGTTTGACCACCTATACGTTGAAGAGGAACCAACAAACATTAATAAATTAATCAATCAACAATAACTTGGAGCAAATTACTCTTCAAGTTCAAAAGTGCCAATAAGGTGCAGTTATTAATTTAGTAACAAAGTCTTCGAGTCATGAATCAATCTTGCAGCCATAAATCTGCGAATTTTTATTAGGCCTTCAATTATATTGATTTGCCGAAACCATAGCGCGAAAGAGAAACAGGCCCTGAATCGCACCAGTACCATCACTTAGGTTGCACATAGACACCGCTACTACTAGCTATAAAAAAAAGATAAACAGCTTTTTCAAATACTGATTGTTACCAACAATTTCATTGATACGCGACCCCCAAATCAAAACTCTCGCAGGCATTTGGCAATTCATTTCCGTCAATCATGCATCCCTTATATGGTGTGATAGGAATGCTGCTCTTGTTTTTTTAAAAACATGACGGCCACTGTGTAGCTTGTTCGTTCAACATGGTTGCTTGTTATTCTTCAAGTTTACTTTGGCAAGTGGTGTTTTTGCTTGCACAAGAGGTTAGCGTGAGCATTATAGCAAGATTTCTGCACGTGGAGAAGACATTTGTGAAGAAAATTTGGAAAATCTACAGAAATACCTCAACAGACAGTTGAGTAGCCAGCCTGGATGGGAAAAGCAAGACAAATGGACGGTAGGTGAAAAAACAATCGTGGCAAAAATCGGCATAAATACATGAACATGCAGGAGAGTCATTGAAAAATAACAATCTCCCAAAGAGTACGAAGATGAAATACAAGAAATGTCTTCAGTACACAAGAGCGAAGACAGTCAGTGTGGCTTCCATAAATTGATGAATAAAGCACATGAGTTTTCCAATAACAATAGTAACAGACTATTATTCAGTTTTATTTAAGCGTTTAGCGATCTGTGTCATCTAATGCATGTTTGTTTATTTATGCCGATTTACGCGATCACTTTTTCACCTAGTGTCCATTTGTCTTGCTTTTCCTGTCTGGGCTGGCTAATCAACCGGCGGTGAAGGTGTTTCTGTTTTTCTTCACAAATGTCTTCCCCAAGTGCAGAACTCTTGCTTGCACTAGTCCCCTGCACCAGCAAAAAGACCACTCGCCAAAGTAAACTTGAAGAATAAAAAGCAACCATGTTGAACGAACAGGCTACACAGTGGCCGCAAGATTTTTGAAAACAAGAGAGGCATTCCTATAACACCATATAAGGAACACATGATTAACGGAAGCAAATCACCAAACGCTCACAAGAGTTTTAATTTGGGGGCTGCGTATCAATGAAATTGGTGGTACTACTTTACCTGAACCTTCATTAAAGAGGGAAGGAAACCATGCAAAGAAACTTTCCTCATGTCCAGATTCAACAGGAACAACTGAGACATTAACTGCCTCAGCAGCAGCAGGAGCAGCCTCAGCCACTGCAGGGGAAGGCATGGTACAAGCAGTGGTAAGAGTACTTGCCACACTTGGAGTTTCTGAAGATGATTAAAATCGATTGACATATAGGTAAAATATGTACTGTGCATCCCACATCCTGTGATTATAGTCAAGTCAACTTTAATTTTCAATGCTTATACATCCACGTTATGTACAAAGCCATATGGAGACATGATTGTTTATGACTGTGACAATCAATTATGTATTGAAATCTTTCTCTGGAGTTTAAAACTTTGATCTCTCATATATACACTTGTATTCTTCACCATCTGCAGGTATATTACAAACTCAAATGACCAGCTCCCAGTTGGCTTGGTAGCTCAGTTGGTAGAGCACTGCACCGGTATAGCAAAGGTCACGGGTTTGAATCCAGTTCAGGCCTAAATTTTTTTCACTTTCACAACTGCTTAAGTTGTGTGTGTAACTGTGATGATCAATCATGCCTTCATATCTTTCTCCGCAGTTCAAATATATAATCTTTTATATATTCACAGAACACAGCTACGTTAAAATAACGTTATCCTACTTCAGTTAGTGTTGGGTACAAATAATGCATGAAATGACCATAAATATTCTAAACTAAGTGCGACTTTGAGACGGTAATACCGCAATACATTGGTGCCTAGTATATTCTTATATTGGGCAGAGTTGTGTAATGACGGTGCCCAATACGAGAATATATTTTCCCCCAACGCCGCCAATGTAGTGTGGTAATGCCGAGTCAAAATCACATTTAGTTTTGTATCATGATCCAGACATTATAAGTAATTCATGCCAGATCCAAATTTCAATTCTTTCCAACTGCGAAATGTTTCCATGATAACATTTTGGCGCATAATCTTTTGAATCACGGATCTGTTGAATTTCTCCACAATTTAAGGAGGAAGGAGGGAGGGAGAGCGGGAATGAGGGCCTAGGCCTTTACCATACGCTTTGCTCATACCAGATGATCAGGGCGATCATATGAGAACCCCCTCCTCTCCCCCCCCCCCCCCCCCCCCATCGCTCCCAATCACCTGGATCACCTGCGATCGTCTCGGCAGCTGGAAACAATAGCAGCGATCAAAATGATTGGGTGATTATATGAGAACCAACCTTTAATGCTACTCCTTTGCAAGTTCCCATCCATTAAATGAAGTTCTCCTACTAACTGCGCACAGAAGCTACGTATCCCTTTAGTTGTAGAGAGATCAAAAATTCTCTGCGATTTCAACTCATCAATCTTCTCTTCCATATATCTGTGAACCTGTTCTCTTTGTTCTTGAGGATCTTGATTCCCTGAGTTTCTGCTGGTGGCTCTTGGACAGGGAATCTTAAAAGGCAAGTTACCTATAAAATCAAGTTAAATCAGCATGTCACATTTCAGAAATTCGTCCGTCTGTACTACATGGTTTCTTGAAATTGTTTCAACAAACAATGCTGGCCTGTTCATGAAGTCTGTAACCAACAATCAATCATCAATCAATCAATTAATAGGCGGGTTGATGATTGGGTGGGTGGGAGCATTCTTCACTCTTCAAAATCACTTAATAATTAGATAAATAAATAAATAATTGACTGATTGACTGATTGATTGTTTAATTTCAACAGTATTATAATTTAATGTTTCTTTTCAAATATGACTTGGTTACTTTGCCTACTTCATGTGCCACTTACCCTTGAGACTTCAAAGTCAATTCATTTCAGTGACGTAACCTGTAACCAGAACAACTGCTTTTTTTGCTCAAATGAAGCTCAAAAGAGACTAAATGACTGGCGAAATACTGAGGCCTAAGAATTTGGCAACTGATTACTCCACTGTATTTTAAGATGTAATAGTAAACAGAGGAATGGCCGTATTTACCTAAGAAGCTAAGACAAATAATTCGTTGAAGAAGTCTGATGTGTCTAACATCTAGGTAAATACCAGACATCAAACTTGTGTGTTTACAAAAAGAGCGAATAGTGACAGACTGCTAGTCACTTAATAATAGTGTATAATTAACAACTGCATCATGCTGTATGGAAGATGGGTGCCTGGGATATCCAGGGGCCTCCACTGTGACCGGCTGGCCCCTTGACAGTATAACGCTCCCATTGCTAGCAATCTCCGCAACCCAGCCATGAGCCCCCACGCAGTCTTCCAGGCACCTGCCAAACTGAGTTAACAGTGGAGACGGGGAGGGGGAGGGGGGGGGGGGCACAAAGATGTCGATAAATAGACCAAAACGACCGTTCCACGGACCGCCATGCTGGAACACGCTAATACAATGGCGAAGACCACTGAGTATGCAATACCATACGAATACCGCTGACCGGATGTACCAGCTACTCTTTGTTGTTCACTTGTTAAATTGCATTAAACAGCATTAGTTCGCTTTTCACATTCATTACCGAGCTTAAAGTTCATCATCTTTATTCATTTATCACACTTACAATGACTTCGACAGTGCTGATCCTAGTAGTATGCAGGACGCCTGTCACATATGAACTCAGTTAAATGACCTTGCTCTCCATGAATTCTCGTAGCTCAGTGGATAGAGCGCCCGCCCGGTGTTCCGGAAGTCATGGGTTCGATTCCTGTCGGGGACTCAGATTTTTTCTTTGTCCCACTCTCGTGTCACGTCGATTAGTTCACTTTTCAGCATTCATTTGTTTCATGATGTGGTCACTTGTGATACAGATCGTGACGTCTTCATCAAACTATGACATTGACTGACTACACGTCAGGGTGGCCAATTACAAGAAATCATTTAGTACAGAAAGAAAAATTCTTGTAAGGTGACAATGGAAGCTACTTTTCAGGAAGTTTGTTAGTCACTTAATTACAGATTTAGTTGAGTGGATACACAGGTGAGACACGTTCATCTTCCTTATGCGTAGTTACCAAGATGAATTACACGCCTGGGAGTTTTAGGTATCCTACTCTGCCACATAATACGTCTGAGACGAATTCTTAGTCTGCATAGGTATTAATATGGTCAATGCATCATTATTAAACCGCTGAAACAAACAAGGAAAACGAATAAATAGAATGTCTCCTTAGGTGTGTTCCAATGTAATCATGGCCACAAAGTACCAGGATATAGAACTAAGAGCTGAACTGTATGATTTAGATCGATATTTACCTCTTTCGTGACTTGAAATGAATTCTGAACTTTTCCGTTTCAGATTTCCTTTCACTCCAGTGGAATCGTCTTGGTGTTTGGCTAAAATTCCACTAAATACACCTGCAGTAGCACCAGGTACTTCTCCTATCACTCCTTCTTCTGGTATGTGGCCAGCAGGCAGCTGACTGGCAGAGGGTCCTTAATAAAAACATACAATTTTGAAATGAATCAAGGGATCTAATTATTGTTGGTCCAGAGATTTATTAAGCATCCAAAATTAAAACCTCAATGCTTATTACTCTCCCCTCATTCTGTAATACAGTGTAGCCTTGGAGATGTCAACTACAAGATGATTAATTACACTACTTTGCACAAATTATTGCAAACTTTTCAAAATTGCAAAAAAAAAAAAAAAAAGAAACGGAGGGTCTTAATTTATAAAACAAAATTTGATACTTGATACTGAACCATGGGTAAAAGCTACTCAGTTTGTTATTCCAAATGCATACATCAGTGTAACATTGGATACAGAAAATAACATTAGCAGAGTAGAACAAATAAGATGAACATATGAAAGAAATAAAAGTGCACCTCAGGATCCAATATAGGCTCTATATGAAAATTAGTGTCAGCAGTGTAGTATTCACCTACACTACACACAACAGAAATTTGGCTCTGGCACCAGCAATTGAGTATATTCAAGACCCGGCCCCTATGATGCATGGATACTGCATATCAGAAAATTCAATTTATTGTTGACAACAACTTTAGACCAAATTTAGCCTGTTTAACAAGGAGGAGGATCTCTTTCAACCCGAGATGTAAGCAAACACTTGCAGCCAGGCCCAATGAGTTCAGTTTGCCTCAGATAAAAACCAAGATTATTTTTCCAAATCAGCAATTCAGTGTCAAAGTATACTCTAAGCTAGTTATTTGTAACGTAAAATTCCTCCTTGTTTGAGTTCTGAACTTTACACATCGCTTCACTTTCCATCAATACTGTACAGTATATTACAAGTGTCAAGCTTCAATGTGCAAGTGAAGTAGTATTAAATGTGTTACGAGTATCGTTGAAGAGCAGGGTTGTTTCCAGACAGAACTCAGGATCGCTGGTAAGAGCAACAAACTGATTTATTTCCGTAAGGTAACTTCACGAATTTACAGCACTAAGCTTCTTCAAATTTGAATCAATCTCTTTTACAGTAGAACCTCTCGCTCTAATATACATGAGGCTTAAAGTTCTAGAAACTTCTATTTGGAACTAAATTAAGTAGTTTGACACAATTTCTAATCTGAGTAATTACGTAAGGATCAGAATGTTCTGGAATGTTCTTGTACAAGTGGGTCATGGCTGAATGACTTCCGGTTCTAGATTGTTCTAGAAATTGATTAAGACAATTTTTCGTAACAAAATGCCAACTGACAAAACACCAACTCAGGGCAGGAAAAAAATTGAAATCCACGTGCCCAGTGGCAATTTAATTTCAGTTTTCACTTGCCCCCACTAAAATGCTACTTACTGCCATGGCAGCCGGTGTGGCAATCACAGGACAAACATGAACAAAGTGAGCTTAGATTCCTAACTAACTGATGCTTTCAACCCAATGGTTAACTAATCTTGCAGCCTTATATGGCATTTTCATTCATACTCACAAAAATACTGACTCAGAGACTATAATTTCACTTGGCAATGCCCAATACACTGGGCCACTGAACTTCTATTTTCACTTGCCCGAGAGCTGTTAAGAGTTTTATGAACCTGTAAGCCTGCGAGCCAAAGGGTGAGCCATGCGAGCCATGCAAGTCATGCGAGTCATGCGAGCCCTAGTACAAATGTTAAGATTTTTTATTTGTTACATTTATGTTCACATGAGAACAAGAACAAGAGCAACAGAACAAGATGAATAAGATTGCAATATTAAATTCTTGCAATATTAAATTCTAAGGGAAGAGACAACCACATGCAGCAGTCAGCCAACCGACAAAGTTTTGGTAACTCTGATTCACTAAAGAGCGAACCTGTTAAAATTACGCGATTCACTCACCATTCTTGACGCCAATACACAGAGTTGCCCTGAAGTACTGTTCTCTTTTTTCTCGAATGATTTTCAACGTGGATATCAATGAATGACAGGTGCCAATAGATACCATTCACTTACCCATTCAAGTAGCGGTGGAGCGGTGGAGCCATACGTTTCTCTCAGAAAATTTTCTTTACTTTAGTCCTGAACCTTAATAAATTTTTGATGCATTGTTTTTATTTTTTATGGATCCTGGGCGATTTGAATACACAAAATTTTCTCCAAACAACAAAAATATGAAACAAAGAAAAAAATTCATCACACTCAGGGTAGCCATTACTATGATACAAGACTTGGCACGATGTACAGACGTTTAGAGCATTTTTCATATTTGCCGCACCAGCAATAGTTCTGGTAACCGAAGCGCGATACGGATTTTCTTTTGGGAATATTTCAATAGTAGGTGCTTTTGTAGCTAAATTTAAAATTAATTTCCCAGGCCCGGAAAGAGAGAGTACCCTGGGAGCGAGGTTGTACTGTTTATACTCGTCCCCAGTGTCATCTCCGCTTTCAAGATGGCGGGCGGGCGGTTTATAGCGATAGTTTAGTGATAGTCGGGCGCGAGATCTATGTTTCTTGGTGAAAAGTCGATGACCTCCCAAACCAGTTGAAGAAAAAATAATACTCGCAAAAATGGCTCGCGTGACTTGCATGCAACCCTCGAAGTTGCGACTATTTTAGTCGCCATGGCGACTAGAATTTTGGAGCTGGCGACTAAATTAGAACGCAAGTCGCCAGCTCGGCGACTAAAATTAACGTGAGCTATGCGTCAGGAGCTCGAGCGGACCATCATCCGGAGTGAAAAGAAAAACGTTCTGAGCATTAAGAACTCACTTTGCAAAGCTAGTTGTTGTGGGATTTTAACCAACAGAAATGGAGACTGAATAAAATGAAATCTTACACGGTAAACAAAGATCAAGGAATAGCGTTCAGTTGAGCTTGGGACGCGACGAAATTCGTTCCACTCGACTGAACTTTGGCACGTGACAATTTTACCTGGAAGCGTGAGACAACGCACGCAATCCGGCCATTTGCCATCGTAAAGAAGAGGAATTGCAAACGCTTGGAAAGCTCGACGGTGACAGGATCCACAATATATTTGAGAAACATCCAGATGTATTTGAGAAACGTATTTTATTTCAGTGGGCACGAAAATACTTGACTTTACAGCAAACTTGTTAACACAAGCACGGGGGATTCTATAAATAAAAAAACTGTGATGAAAAGCGGCTCGCAGTTGTAAATAAATTTCACTTGTGTGAACGAACCTGGGTTTATATTTAAATTGTCAAAGATTTCATCGATAAAAAATATCCGTCTTAGTGATTGCCCTAAAACTTGTGAAAGCATTTTCACGTTGAGTATTCGCGTTCCACGGTTCGCACATTAAATTCACAACGACAAACAATTTGAGCGTGAACTTTTCTGTCCATTTCAATACAGTCTTTAATTTTCTGATGAAGTTTTATATCGTTTGTTTATTCAAGCAGAAAACGAGGTTGAACATTTAAAAAATATCATAAGCGATAAGGCAAAAATAGTGTTCACTTTATGGTCTCAGCAAGAATTTGATGCCGCCTTGATAAACATTGGAAAACTTTCCGCCATTCAGCTGCGAATGAGGCTATCTTATTTTAACTTGGTATAATCTGTGTCGTTTGCACTGCTCCTGTTGTGTGAATTATAAATGATATACACAAATATTTCTGTGTTTTGTGAGGCGACTTTTTTTCTTAATTTTCATCAAATATTTTCGCGGGAAAAATGGCGGTAAACATACGTTTCATTCATACATGCTCACGCTTTTTGATGGTTGATTTCACAACCAGCGCCAGCAGTGAAGGAATGGTTCAAATCCTCCAAAAGATCAAGAAGACCATTTCTTCAATCTGAAGTCCATAACACATGTGGTTTCTGAGTTTTAATGCAGAAATATGGATTTCTCTGTGCTGGCTGTAGACTTGTAAATATGTGTCACTAGTATAGATTAAAAACAAAAAAAAACTTTATTTCATAGCATGAAAGTTTGAATTGTTTGGAGTGCTCAAGTCATTCCTAAGTTACCATTTAAGTGTGATTATAAAATTTTAAAAATTCAAGCAAGAGTTTATAATGAAGATAGTCTGAACCTTTGGTTTTTGATATTTGTGGTGTCACTTGTAAATCGATGGAGCTATTTGAAGGCATGTACATTTGCATTATTATAACCATTGTAAAAGATTTATTGAAAGTGAAAGCCAATCAATTTAAAATGGCTGAATGAGAACTGTGATCAACTCACAACACTGTTGCAATAATATAGTACTTTTTCATTGTGATCAGAAACTATTTCATTTGATCATCAATCATTCCAATAAAAGCATATTTGAATCAACATTAGGTAGTTCTTTCACTGAGGTAAAGGTTAAGTCTGCATGCGAGCCAAGTGGCCCATCAGGCCGGAGCTTATCCCGGTTTCTGTAGCATGAAGCGACTAGGAGTATTTCTACTCCCCCCTGGATGGGATGCTAGTCCATCGCAGGGTTACCCTCAGCATTAAGTTCGCCGGTACCCATTTATACACCTGGGTGGAGAGAGGCACTGTGAGAGTAAAGTGTCTTGCCCAAGAACACAACACAATGTCCCCGGCCAGGGCTCGAACTCGGACCGCTCGATCCGGAGATGAGCGCACTAACCATGAAGCCACCGCGCCTCCCACTAGTTCTTTCACTGAACGGGATTTCAATTTACTTGGTGGTTCAAGGAAAATGTTATTAATAATACAGTTAGATAATAATAAGATTATTATTTATTATTTATTAATTATTTATTTATGCATATATTTTGGCGACTAAAATTTTTCACTGGCGACCAAACCTGAACAGTCAGTGGCCAAATGGCCACTAAGGAGGAAAGTTAACTTGGAGGGTTGCTTGCATGGCTCGCACCATGGCTCGCATGGCTCGCTGGCTCGCAGATTTAGCAGACCCAGCTGTTAACTTAGTGAATTTAACTGTTGTTAAATTCACTAAATAACAGACTGCTTGATCCAGAGTCCAATCACACTAAACATTAGACTGCTATATTCCCATGATTTAGTAATTAAAAGCAGAAAATCAGATATTTACCATTAATGTAACAAAACCTCTCGGCCAAGTCTTGGCGCTGTACAAGGTTATGCGTTAAAGCACCATACAATGCTTGATAGGTTGCATGGGAACCTTTTTCTTGTTTCCAATGCTTTAGGGTATAGTATGCCTTTTCGGACGGTTGATCATGAGCTTGATCTAATTCCTGGAGCTTTGAATCACTGACACCTAGGCGACGCCCAAGCCTTTTCCAGTTTCCTAGAACATCAGCTACTTCTTCTAATTCTTCATCTGTTGGTGTGCCATCCTTAACTACAGAGAGAAATAATTGTTTACAAATAAACTGCTGTTGTTGTTGTTATTGCTCAGTCAATACTAATTTTAAATTATAAGAGAGTCATGTCTTAATTGAGCATTCTATGACAGCTATCCTGGTAATAATCTTTATTTGTTTTCAATAGTTTTTAACTTACAAACAAAAAAACAATAATAATAAAATTTACCTAATGAAGGCCAAACAGCCGCAAAGTTTAATTAAATACAGCTCATTCTCAGTCAGGAGTTTATTTGTAACTTCATTTTTTATACTTAAGGCTACAGCGAGATAAAATATACATTTCCTCCAAGTTAAAAAAAAAAATTACCAAAGAGGTTCAGCACCAGCTCAAATTAATGAAAACCATTAGGTACAAAAGGAACGAAGACAACCACTTTTAAGCTTACAAAACTGTCATTCTAGAGTAACAGGTTAATTATAAATAAGTGACAACTCCCCAGTCATGCTGAACAAATATTGCAAACGAAATAGATTGAAAACCCCAACTGGCAAGAGGCAGAACAGTTTGCTACAATATGTTATGACTGTAGCCAAGGATCTGCAATTAAAATAGTCATGGTTATTTTATATAAACTCATCACCAATTGATAAGCTGATGGGTAAGGTGCCTAAGGGATGATAGAGCTGCGATATGAGCATCAAGCCGAGCACGCAGGTATCCATGGCAACCCTGACAGTGGAAACCACCAGGCACTGCCACAATGACAGAGACAGTGGAGATATTTACCTGATCACTTATACTTACCATCAGCAGCAAATTAGGGAGGGAGATGAGGGAGCTAAAGCACCCTAAAAGAATGAATGGCACTCAAGGCAAACTGCACATTCTTACACAGTCGGCAAGCAAAATGTGTAAATCCTGGAAAACACTATACGAGACCCCACAAAGCATCGTCGCCCTGAAAGGCTGCTGACCAGCATTGGCTCAAGTCAAACTTTGCGTTAAATGCAGACTGCAGACCGGGGGTAAAACACAGACTAAGGGTAAAATGCAGAGTGAGGGTAAAATGTAGACTGGGGGTAAAATGCAGACTGAGGGTAAAATGCAGACTGGGGGTAAAATGCAGACTGAGGGTAAAATGCAGACTAAGGGTAAAATGCAGACTGAGAGTAAAATGCAGACTGCAGATTGTAGACCTTTTTAACTATATATGGTGTTATTTCCATTATCGGGTGCTGACCATAAACAGGGTTATTCAGCCTAATCATAGTGAAAGTCAGCTGGCCTGAATATCTCTTCCATTAGACTGAATAACACTCTTGTTACAGTGAGCTCTCAATGATAGAAATGGTGACACATTTTGGTTATATAAAAGATCTACCATCTGCAGTCTGCATTTTTCCCCAGTTCACAGTCTGCAGTCTGCCTTCCGCAGTCTGTGTTTTACACTGACAAAATCAAATAATCATAACTTTTAACTATCAATGTCTCAAATTGCTCTTTATCACAATTGCTACTAATCTCACGATCTGATTGGCTAATTTGCCGTTGTCGATAAGAGTCCAGACAGCGCTGCTCACGTCAATGTGTCACACTCTTGGTCATGCCTTGTGAATCCACAACATTTTGACCACTGTGATGATGCATATTGTTGTCGATAAGAGTACAGACAATGCTAAACCACATTCGATTTGTTAATTAGCTGAGGGATAAAGTATACTCATAGTGGACACCTACATACATGTACATGTGAAAAAGAAATGAAGAAACATAACCTAAGAATAATTCTAAAGTATTATATTGCAGTGGAACCCTGTCTAACCGCCGGTCAGTGTAAATTGGAGACTGCGGACAGCAGTCTGCATTTTACCATCAGTCTGCATTTTATGCCCAGTCTGCTGTCTGCAGTCCAGAGTCTGCATTTTACACTGATTGCCTTACAGCCACCCCGTTAATATGGCCACCTCATTATTACAGCCACTTTATTCCAGGTGTAGTCAATCCATAAACCATTAATCAAATATTAATCAATATCAATCAATATCTTTGATTGATTATTAATTGCCAATAGTGATCGATGAAAATTGATGAAGAAAAAAGTTGTGAGCTCGATGGTTATCGATTGTGGATTGTAATTCATTGATAACAATAATTATTGATTCATCGATTGATATCAATTGTTATTGGAAATTGTTTTTGTCCTTTTACATTGTTACACTGATAAAACGTTTGACAAAATTTGTCTGTAATGGTTTTATTGAGTCATTTTATCATAGCCTGTGTATCTTTCACAATCATTCACAAAATAACAAGAACAGAAACATTTAGGCTTTGCATCTTTCTTTGTCAGTTTAAAACACCGGAAGAAGCTCAGGCTGGAGTAGCGGTGTACAACCCTCCAGTCTCATTGTAATGTCGGCATTAAGATGA
Organism: Orbicella faveolata; assembly: GCF_042242905.1. Classification (NCBI taxonomy): domain Eukaryota; kingdom Metazoa; phylum Cnidaria; class Anthozoa; order Scleractinia; family Merulinidae; genus Orbicella; species Orbicella faveolata. The sequence goes on from NW_028301563.1 coordinate 27,720,982, forward strand.
AGCAAAATAAACAACAGCGTCAGTGTTCTAGTGATTTCAATGATGTAAAAGAGGGAATAGTTTTCAGGATGTAGTTAATTCGGCGACGATGAACAGACATGCCAAGATTCTGCTTTAGATGCCAGAAGACCTGGAGAAGAGATCACTCCACCTGGTAATTAATTTAAAATCGTCATGTCATGTCAATAACTATGCTGAATATGAAAGCCTGTTGCATGTTGTTCTGCATATTAATTATTTTACACAATAATAAAGCCATCAGATCTTTGAGTCCGGGTGGTTATTGTTGATTTTTTTTTCAAGCAATTAAACTATCGATTCCTGAAGATTGTTCTCAATTTTTGCCAATCGATAGTAATTGATAAAGGAATTTTCTGTGAGTTCAATATTTGCTATTTATCGATTGCAGATATCAATTGACAGCAATCGGTGATTGATATCCATCAATGTTATATGGATTGAATCAACTGAATTTTCCGATTTATCGATTGACTACGCCTAGTTTATTCTGGTCTAAACAAAAGCCCAGTCAACCATTTTCCTATTTAAAGTTCCTTTTTAATTCGGCCACCCAGTTAATACAGCCAGAATTTCGTGGCCCATTGGTGACCAGAAATCTTACTTAAAGTAGTACTTTAATCCTCACCCTAACTCATCACTCCGCTCTTCCCACGTAGATCTCCGCTATCAAATCCAAAGCACACGAACAAACAAACATTATATAATGATACCTACCACGTGAAATTTCTTCCATGTCTATATCTCTGACTGGGGCGGAAGTTCCATTCAAGTCACTTAAACAAATTGAACGCCATTTCTAGACTCTTTCTGAACCATCTTTCAGCAAATGCTGTCCTTCTTCGCATGTCAGCGTAAAAGATTGCACACAAAATTACTCTTTCTTGCGCCCTGTCGCCGACATAGCGGACTGAGTGGTATATGCATTTCCCAGCTCTTAGATTCCGGCGGACGGTCGCAGACTTTGAATCAAGCAGGGAATCAAAAGATTCACTTGCAAACTGGCAGATCAATGAGTCTTACGAACACCGTGAAACCACTTATAACACTGGCTGAGTCTAAATTCTAAAACCTTAGGTTGTTATTTACCACAACTGATTCGAAACATCCAAATTCATCGACGCTCCAATGCATGCATGACCCAGCAACGAGAGCAACCTGAGTAGCAGGCCTTCCTAAGGGGAGGGGCGAGGGGAGGAGAAGAAAAGTAAAGGAGGCTTTTCTTCTTACTTTCGTCCCTGCCATCTTTAGCCATGCAGCCGATCAGGAATCAACCTTTTTTCTTGCCCTCTCTGCGATCCAGTTGTAGAGAAATGGTGGACCCCTGTCTGGACCTCCTTCTGGCTCCCTTTCTCGATTCCTCACTGACCCTACAGGAGCTCCGCAATTTTTCTGCCCAAAAAAACATTCTCGTCCCCAGATTTTGATCGCGTAGTCAGCGGACCGTAAATCACAGACAATACGGTAACGCATGCGTAATTTTTGCCCGCATATCTATTCATTCTAATCCTGAGGGAGGGGAGAGAGGGATATATTCTTCGGTGTTGACAGATCGGACTTGACATTCACTTCACTGAAGTTTGGAGATTTAGAGTTTAGAGTTAAAAAGAGAACAGAAAGCCGCCTTGAATGCCGTCGCTTCAAAAACGATTGCAAGCTTGTCTAATATTTTGCCAACGGGTTTCGTTATGCATTATGTGGTGGACCGTCCGTCTAACAAAAGTCAGGGATCGATAGCTGGGTTCTTGCTGTTTCTTCTCTTCGTATTAGATAAAATCCCGGGGTGGTCACTCGATAAGTAATAGTAACTGGACCGAGTGGAGCACAATTCAGGGAGTAGTCGCACAAGTAATTTCAAAATCGGACGAGCGCGAAGCGCGAGACCGATTTGAATTACTCTCTGAATTGTACGACACGAGGTCCAATTACTAATTAATCGTACCTATAACAAACTTTGGAATTAAAACTGTCTTTCGGGAAGTTTTCTTTGAGCGAAAACGTCTGTAGCGCTTTTCAAGTGTTGAAAACTGTAGGAAACATTGCAAAGGAAGCCATTAAAGCGCGCGTTCATGATCCTCTTTAGAGGGCTGGTCTGAGCTGCCACTAACGATACTACATTTAGGAAATAACACACTGGCTGTGGGCAAAATTTGGGTGGCAGGGAAGGACGACTGGGGAGTAGGGGCCCAGGAAGACGCTCCTCCTGGGGGAGTACAGATCGGGTGGTACCGGGGGTAGCCACCCAGGAATAGAAGTTCCGAGACCTGCCTCCAGGGTTGAGGCATGCCACAGTCACGGGAAACTGAGGGAACCAGGAGGGGAGCCCCCCCTAGGGGGAGTACACTCAGGTGGTACCGGGGGTAGCCACCTTGGAATAGGTAATTTCTCCGGACCTGTCTCCAGAAAAAACAAAATAGGGGCGAAGGATTGGCACAAACAAGAGGACTGCATATAACGAGGAGCGTGTGCTTGACTAGAGGTCTGGGGCATGAGGTGGACACGTGAGAGACATGACTGGAACCATTGATACACCGTCTTTTACAGATGTAGATAACAGTGGCCTTACTTAGGAAATGAAAGGTTTGTTGTGATATCTAAAGGGAGTGATTGTTTTCAACTGGGAATCCCTGATGGACTTTGAGATCAGGAATTGGTGGCATGTTACTCATGTTACTGGGTTTACCTATGAGCGTGACAAGAGGTTCATGTCTCTGAAATAAAGTGTTACAATGCAGAATGCGTGTGTCTGTCTTTGAGATATTGTCTCTCAGGTCTCATCAACATCAGTTTATGGATGCCATAAACTTAAACTAATTGACGTGAAAACCACGTGAGAATCCAATTACAAAAAGTTTAAATTGGATACCTGTAATTGGACACCCACGTGATCGCGCGTCGATTAGGCGGCAAATAGGCGCACGGAGAACCAATCATGATCGAGAATTTCGTTAGAGATTCGATTAATAATGGTAATAGGATTGAGTGGAGTCCAATTCGGTCTGTAATCATACGAGTGTTTAACAAAATCGGACTCCCGCTTCGCGGTCGTCCGATTTGTTAATCACGAGTATGATTACAGACTGAATTGGACGACGTGAAGCCCTGTTACCAATTAATCAAAACTATGACAAAATTCGAGAAACGAACAAACCATCGGTTTATACCAGCGTCTTCCTCCCGGACTTCGTTGATCAGTCTTTCAGTTTTTCAGTTTCAGTTTCAAATAAATACTTTATTATTGTTATTATTATTGAGGGCTGAACGATTAAACGTCGTTATGAATGCTGAAAAATACAGCAGTTTACTCAACAAAGTGCACCGCAACAGCGCGAGCAAAATGACGCGTACTATCCAATTACACAGGCATGACGCGTACACTGTCCTATTACATTGTCCAATTACAAGCATGACGCGTAAACACTGTCCAATTAATGCTCAAATCGGGCTGCTGATAGCCAATCACGTTCGAGAATTTTGATTAATGTAATAATTGACCATAATGAAGGGGGCCGAAGACAAATTTCGCGCGTGCTCTTGCTAATGCGATTCAGAGCGCGCACAAGGATCACACACAAAAAAAAACATGGCGTCGATACAGCAATCATTTTATTTGTTCAATATCATCGCTATCAGAGCTATTTTTCTTCACGATTGAACAGTGTATTGATAGTTTAGTTTTCTAGTGGAAAGGTTTTTTAGAAAATGTAACGATGCAAAGAAACAATTCTCAGATTTTTATTTCTCACCGAAAAAACCCAACTCATTAGAACTTCACGAAATTTGGCCACATAATACTTTTCGAAATAAGTAACTGGAGTATATATCGAAAAACATTCAAATTTAGCAAAGGAAATTCTAGATATTCCAGTTACCCTTCAACAAGACACAATTAAGAATCTCTGTGTTAAACTACCATAATTAAAGTAGAGTTAATTTGTGAGCATTGTTACAAGCTTGTTGCATGTAAATGATGAAGAAGTCCTAATGACTAGATTTTCCGCAAATAAACAAATCCGATTATAAAGGCCTGTTTATAATCCTAAATGTTGCCATGGTAACGACACAAACGTCGGCTTTACTTTTAGAAAACCAAAACTTGTGTTATTAACTTGCATGTTGCCATATTTGGTGACCAAAGGATCAAGGGTTTTAGAGAAAAAGGGGAATGAAACACAGGTATCAAAAACTGTGTTCGACCACCTTAAAAATTATTCCACGAGCGCGCGTTGGACATGGGATGGTAGATAGCCGACGACGCGCGTTGCGCCGAGTTTGCTATCATCATCTCATACTCAACAAGCGCAAGTGGAACAATCGTTTTATTAAAAAACGCCCCCCAAATATACAAAACTAAACTAACATAAAAATGAAAACGCCCCAAAAAATCAAGCATACGCTTACCATAGTTGTAGAGCATGGTATAATGGCTCATAACCAATGATGGCTAAGCCAAAGAAAACTCTCGAATTGCATCATCCAATGATGTAGTTTTTAGTAAATATTAATAGCCAAGGTCTTCTCGTGCATCATATTCTAAATTCCATGCCTAAAATTTCTCAACAACCTAATCATTCACGAAGTGAAACAATATTTCTACGCAAAATATATATTTCCTTGTTGACTCTCAACAGCAATCATATAATCTAAATGTATCCTTAATTAACTATAAATACTAAAGACAATTGAATTCTTTATAACAGTTTATCCTGGAAGAAACTCGAATCTACAAATTAACTTATTTGCTAAACAAAACAAACACTATCACGGACTACAACATTTTGTAGAATCGCTATTGTTAGAATGACCCTGGAGCACTCTTATCCGTTATGAATTTGTATCTTTTTAAAAAGCTTTTACAAAATATAAAAAAATGTTCAGATTTAGACGTAACCTTGACTCGTGTCCAGGCTCTATCTAAACGCAAAATGCAACTAAACTTGGTCCAGGCGCCCATGGCTAGGTCAGCTACAGTTTTCTAACCTGACAAATAAACATTACTTACGAGTCAGTACACAAGCAACAATTATAAGATTTTCGGTGAACATTAATTCGACTTTTCTTAAAAAATTATCAACCCCGTTTTTCTAATCAGGATCGATGTTAAATACTAGTGATAGTTTTACAATTTTCCGGTAGCGACTTCTTGCATTTGTACTACAGAGTTCATACTGGCTACAGTCAATTAGCAAATACATTACCGTTTACACAACAGGAAATTGCCGTTTAATGCCAGCTTAGCAATAGCGGTATCTCGAACAACTGTGCCATCAGTACCCAGAAGAAACGATGTTCACAAAGCTACCTTGCATTCAGTGACCCAGAAACCTCTAAAGTAATTTTAAGTCTTCTTTTAGTTTATAGTTTACTGACTTAGAACTATGTAAACTGGCGTTCGTACTTACAACCTGACTAACACTTTGTTTTCCTACTATAAGTCTGACAAAAACGCAACAGCACTTTCAAAAAATCCCGGCTCCTTCTTCGGGTACCGGACACAAATGAGAACATGTTGTTTAAACATTGCTTGCAAATCATTGTATTTTGGTGCAGTATTGTCTCGTCTTTTGTTTCTACATGGTTTTTATTATTTTACAATTCTATTATTTTACACTGTAAACTGAAGGAAAATCGGGAAATGCCTTCATATAAACAGTCACTACTGATGTCTTTATCGAAGCAGTTCCATCTTCATGTATTATTAACTTTAAGGTCCTATTTCCCTTGTAGCGAAACGGACAACGACGACGACGACGATGATGATGATGATGATGACGACGACGATAATGATCATGCATTATTACCTGTCTATTTTTCCATGTTTTCATCTTTTCTCTATTCCTGATATTTCAACTTACATTTATTTACCCAGAATTATCCGGCTGAATCTTCACGTAAAATACATCGCTCCTTTCATTCTGTCGCTGACTTGAATGGCTTTTGCAGACTTCTCCAAATCTACAGTATCACCGCCCCTAAAAAGTTAAACACGACAACAATTAAAAAAAACAAACAAACAAACAAGGCCATGAGAGTAGAAAACTTGACGAAAATCTTGCCACAAAAAAAGCTACCTTCCATTTCCACCATTGGTCACATGGTGTCTAGCTCGGAATGCCACCAAATGTGCGTAATAGGCAGGGGCTGGCATGGAGACACTGCGAGTGCACCGTGCATATACGTGACACAGCTGATAAGTGAGCTGTTGAAGACCGTCTGCTGTGAAGGCGTTATCGTCATACAAAACGTGATAGTGTGTAGGTCGGCTTGTTCCCTGAGGAAAAATCAGTAACCTTCATGGTAAAATTGTTATTTTACAGCCTGCAAAGCCTGAGGCAAGGTAAATATCTGGCCTAAATCAAAGATTACAGTTACGTAATACATAAGCTGATGTTTAACAAAACTGATAAGAGGAGAAGGGCTGTGGGAGGAGAGGGGAATTATCTGAAACGTTAAAAAAACATAAGAACATTTATATTACCACTAAGCAGCATGGTCAGCTGAAAATAAGTTCATAAGCAAAGGCAAGGAAAGGAGGAAATGACCTGATTGACTGCTTCTAAACAAACATGTACAAGCAGGTGGGGTGTGTATAGAGGAGACAGATAAATAGACAGACAGACGGACAGACTGACTGACTGACTGACTGACTGACTGACTGACTGAGAGACAGACAGACAGACAGACGAACAGACAGCCAAGCAGGTAGGCAGGCAGGTAGGCAAGCAGACAGACTGATAGACGTAATGACTGATTGGTAGATAAAAGAGCGCCAGGGGTCCATACAAACAAGTTTTAAAGTGGTTCCCTTTCGGATGATCGAGATCAACCTTGTTCCTAGGGTCTCCCGGCCCTCTCTTACTCCAGGGGTCGGTGAGGTGAGAGACCCTGGGAATGAGGTTGGATCGAGATCAGAGCCTGTGATCCAAGATAACTCGGATCATGGTGCATCAAAGGAAACAACTCACCAGTTCATTTGATACACTACATTTTAGGGATCTTGGATTTTAGTGATCTTGCATTACAAATCCTACTGATCCAAATCTTCCAAAAGGAACGTACAGTACCCTGAGATTGGTTTAACTTCAGGGTTTAAATGCAATATGCTATTTTACAATAATTTTGTTAAAACAAAAACGTAACTTGTTCATCACAACAAAATGTAAGGCAACTTGGAGTTTCTCAATGGGTTAAAGTAGCAAAAAAACTTTCCCAAATGTTGCACAGTATCAAATTACCTGGATTCCAAAGTGGCTGCACAGATAAAAGTCAAACTCATATGGGTGTGTGATACCACTGTCCACAGTGGTGCCTGGAGGTACATTCTGAGCTTTGCCTGAGGCATCTCGTTTGTCTTCACAGAAAAGTCTTGTGTGATGCCGCTTCTGAACCACAACAAATGTAATTTTTGGGCGATATTCCTTTTCCAGCATCATACAGGCCTCCTGAACAGCACGCACTTCATGAACCAGAACTTGGTCAAACTGACCCTCGCTGACTCCATCACGGTAGAAAATGATCTTGGACGGCTTTAGTTTCCTGTTGGCTTTGTAGAACTCGATAAGAAGCTCTTTCACCATGACTGCCAGATCTTTAATAATTTCCTGAGCACCTCCTGACTTCTCGTGTCTCTGCGCTCGAACCCGTGCGCAGTATTTGGTTGCATCTTTATCCATACTGGCGACAACAGCAGCGATAGATGGAATCCCACTTTCAGTAGGAGAAGGGTGAGTTACATCAGCACCAAAGATGATGACAGGTTCTCTAAACACGGGTGACTTCTTTGACGGATCAATAACCTGATTGATTCCACCTAGTTTGGAGTTTATCTTCAAAGAGATATTGGCACAGACTTGAGGTTTCGCTTGTTGTACAAGTTTTGACTGAACGCACTGGGTTGTAATTCCAATCACATTGTCGCCAACTCGTTTTATCTCTGAGTATAGATCTTTAGATTTCTCTGGCAGAACAGCCATGATAAGCTGTAGTTCGGGAAGGTCCGCTGCCCATTTGCAAAACAGTCTTTCCACCTAATCAAATGAACAAGTAAAAACTTTAATCTTTCAGTACTGGTTGGTTGTCAATACATTGACAAGCCACTTATAACTGTACAGTCCGCCATGCTGGAGGACCTTTTTTGATAGCTTCCCTAAGTGTTTTCCTTTTTGAAGGCAGGCATTGAAAATGGTTTCGCTTTGATTTGGTTTGATTTTGTTTTGTTTTTGTTTCGGTTATATATAACTTTTTTCTGAACACTAGGTTTAAAATGAGGATGCTGGTTTATTTGAAGTGTTTTTTTTTGTCAGTCTTGTCGAATTGACTTTGACAAAAGCCACAGGAAACCTTTTTTACAAACTATACCATTTTCAGAAAATAGAATTCTTACGTCATTTTTATCCCTCGCATATTTCACAACAGTGGGCTCCTCTGTCATTCTCATTCCCTCTCCAGTGGACACAGACGCCATTTGCTGACAGAACTTTCTCAGATGACCGTCATTACACCAGCGGGGAGGCGCAAAACAAGCTAAAGCCCAGGTTTGAATGCGAGCTCCCTCGTGGAGTGATTTGTTTCGCATGTCCCACGCACCATCCCGCGGAACCAGTGGCTGGTCTTGAGGACCGAGGTTGAGTCTAGGTGCGGGAAGGACTCGACCATCCACTTTGACCATGTCAGTGCTGACTGAAGTCTTAAACTCCTCCTTTAAGTACTTACTACTAGCTCTCATCATCTCTTGGGCCTAGAGTACGAGATAAAACTGACGTTTAAGAATGCTATCACTCATTGTCGTATTAGTATCTAGGTACCTGTGTTTGCACATTCAGTTACCGGCTCAACTGAATGGAACCAAATGTTTAGAAAAGACTGCACGTAGCAAGATTTTTTAGCGCAATATGACTATAGGTATAGGCTCAAGGCTGACACTTTCAATGTCCCTTCTTGTCCCGAAGGATTCAGTCTTTAGGAATAGTGTAAAAAATATTTGAAGGACACTACACAAAATAGCAGCCATATCACCATACATGTAACTTCCATTCGACAGAAAAAGGAACACAAATACCGTAAAATCCCACGTTAAAGGCTTCCCGGTTAAAAGCCCCCTTCCGGACATAAGCGCCCACCCCAGGGATATAAGCCCTTCTATTTGCTAACAAAGATATTATTCTGGATATAAGCCCTCCCGGATATAAGCCCATCTAATGTATAAGTGCGTTCCTTTACAAACATCAAAATTTTTTAACCGAAAGTTATAGGCTAATAGGGGAATAATAGGGTAATAGCTTTAAATGTAATGGTATGTTAGCTTTAATTCGTTTCTCAGATACGTTTTATCTCGTCGTTCCGAAACATTTTTTTATTCCGCTTATATGCCCCCCGGATATAAGCTCCCCCCCCCCCCGTTCATAAGTCCACCAAAAACCCCTTATGAAGTTATACACGTATAAGCCCAAGGTTTCCATGTGGGATTTTACTGTAGTTCCCTATTATTACCCGTTATTTCATCTGCGAGGACAGATACACATCACATGTAAAATCCAAAGAAAACTAACTTTGTATATTTTTGAGTTTAGCAAAAAACTGTGGCTCGAATGTATGATTTTTCACATATCTACTTGTTTAAAAGCCTACATACATGTATTGTCAGTACTAAACTATCCTTCAAATATTTTGTCGGCTATTGTCACTGCAATTTAAATTTTGTTGTGTCCACAAACATGGAACAAACATTTGCTGGTGTAAACGGGCAAGTGCCAGCCAGTTAATTTACAACTTACAAGACTTTTTGTGAACAGATATGGTAGTTATGCTTTCCCTGAAGAGAACTGCGAGAAGAGGCCCGAGTGAATTGAATTATCAAACATACCCAATACTGAATGCCCCGCTGTCGTTCAGGTGCAGTGCGAGCAGTACTTCTGATCATATTTGCTGTCTGTTGCTCTGATAAATGTCTTTTTTGACAAGGAATGATGATACACACTTCTAATGGCAGGTACTGGTCCCTTTTTTGGCCAACTTGTAGGCAGGGTAGGTGAGGATATCTGAAATTGAGATAGTACGGTTTGATGCATTTTATCTGTTTTTAGATACTTCTTTTCTCTCTCCAAACAGATGTACAAGATATATACACTATAAACACTATACGTAAAGGCTGGTTTCCATATAATCGCTGAAAAAAAGTTCAGTGATCGTTGCGATGTTATGTGAACAGCTTTTGAGCGATTGTAGAGATCGTTGTCACAAGTCGATCGCTGTAATGGACCTCAGTTCCACCTCAACTATCATAGCAATGGTTGTGATCGTATAAAAATTGTGGCAATCTTTTACAAGAAAAATATAACACAATACAGTGCGTTGTTGTTTGATCCAAGTCATCGTGGCGATCATATGGAGACAGGTAGTCGTAATTGGGGTCGCTCAACGTTTTCTGTAGCGATCGCAACGTGTAAGCACGTTTGAATCCCTGACCTTTTGCTTTAGAGTTTCACAGCGACGTATTCTAAGACTTAACATACGTTTCTGCGCACCGCGCCCCTACGTTTCGTTTTGAAATTTTCTGAACGCACGAACTTTCTTCACGAACTTCGCGAACTACTAGCATACTAACTAACAGAAACAGCAAAGTCAAATATACTTCTTTAAAGCAAGTGTCGCGTGCACGCGAAACTTGTTACTGACATTAGTCGAATTCCATGCAATTTAGGTTCCTTTAAAATTGTTCAATTGTTCGAATTCAAGTACTTAGATCGTCATATAAGCCGCGTATACACGATCAAGTTTATCGCTTATGTTGTAATTTGAAATTCGATTCTACCTCATCTGTTTGTTTACAATAAACTGGTGTAATTAAAAATAATTTGATCTCCCGCTACAACTCGTAACTTACTATATCGCAGTTCACTAATTAGAAAAGTAACTGTGCAATACCTTAACTGCAACCCGCATGTATTCTTAAAATGCTCTGCAACAGTTGTTTTGCTTTTGCGACCAGTTACTCCATCCTCAACTTCAAACTGTAGCTTTTCTGCAGAAAAACTTGATACTCCCCACACGGTGTACTTTCTCTTAATAGAGGCTGCATGAGTAGTTTGTATTCGGATTCCTTAAGGACAAAAGCTTAAGTATTAGTGCAATTATTCATACCCAGACCCTAAACAATGGTCAATGCTCCTTTAAAAACCTCATGTCTTCTTACTCCAAATTGAAATATGTCTCAGAGGAACTTTCTAAAGTTTTAGAAAGTCCTGCAACCCAAGCATGCACATGGTGTATATTCATCATTTTGTATAATCTAAGCAAGCGAATGTTAAAGTTAATAGCCGACGTTTCGGCGTCATCGTGACACCATTCTCAAGGCAAAGTGAATAAACGGTCCGCAATACGTACTTGTGAGCTTGTGTTTAGAGTTATTCTATCGGGTTGGCGTATTCTAGTCTTACGAGTGGACAAGTTCAAGAAAGACAAAAGTACGATAATAAATGTGATTTGGTGATACTTTCGCACGACTTGTCGGTTCGTGCTAGGAACGTACTTGAGGCTGAGCCTGCCGTTCTAACTACCCAGCGCTTCCCCACAAACCGATATAATCACTAGTTGTCGATGTGGCGCAGTAGAGAAGTTATCTGCCCGGAGACCTGGAGGCTGTGAGTTCAAATCCTAGAGAGACAGGCAATTTTTCTTTTATTTTTATACTTATTTTCTGTTCTTGTTTACTCATTTTTTTTCCTTGAACATTTACCGAAAGGCAGCGTTTGCCTTTCCGATTCGCGCTTGTGTTAAATGAAGGGAAAAAAGTAAAAATAAGGGCGCAGACAACACGATATGAAACGATACGCCAAACAAAGGTTGCAAAACGCTAACAATGGCCTCCATCGAAGGACCCGGCGAAGGATCACTTGAAGCATCACTCGAAAGGTAGACCCAGTCTACCCCTAAGGCAAAATATGCTCTCGGAGGTCTGTTGCGTGTCATCCTGTATACATATCCACAAGATTTGTCCTGACTTAGCGGGCCTTATGCATTTATAATGCATACGCCCACAATAAATTAATGCGAAGATTTGATATCTATACTTTTACAGTCTCTACAAATTAACATAATGAATAACAAAGGATCACAAGTTCATCAAGTGAATACCTTTGTGTGAATCGAGTCCGTTTGCACGTTTAGAGATGGTTCAAGCTTTCTTATAAAAAAAAATCTCCTTAATTAGGCAATCAAATTTGTTCGAGACTTTAGTGAGCACGTGAAATTGTTCTGAAAGACAAGTAGGAACTTAATATCCGCTTGCTTATGTTTTAAAAAATCGTTATCGATCAAGATATATAATCTGAGTATTAACTCTTTTCGTCTAGAGTTGGTCCTGTTCAGCAGACTCTGTTTCTGTCTGCTGTCACTTTTTTGTTCAGTGTAATGTATAACCTTTATTTACCCTTGGCAGTGTTATAGCACAAGTGCTAATGGGGCCGAGCAAACAACTGAAACGTAACATTGTTAAGAGTCCTAACTGCCCGGAGGCAAACCGGTTGGCTACTTACAAGCGTGGCTGACGATTTGAACTCGGGACTACTGAGAAACAAATCCAGGTAGTGCTCGGAGTGGGACTCGAACCCAGGACCGCTGTATTGCAAGTCCGACACGCTGACCACTCGGCCACGCTGTATAATGGCAAGTTTACACGGCCACCGACCCAAGTTGTTCAAAGAATGGATAATGCAATCCGCCAGGAAAATCGCTATTACGTATCACGTGGATTACTGCTGACAAACAAATTACGATGGATAGTGATTTACCCAGCAGATAGCATTATCCATCTTTTTAAACAAACGGGCTCCTCGGGTAAATGTAAAAAAAAAAAAAAAAAAAAAAACATTACAAAATTCACGAAGTAACTATTAAAGGACCCTAGTCAGCCTCTGCCATTTTCGATGCCATTGAAATTATTGAAATTGCATGGTGAAGCGAAATCTTATTGCTTCACTGTAAGTTGTGTTCCTGAAAATATGTTCAAATCTCTTTAGCAGTTTCACCAAACTCTCACATGTAAACAAAAACAAAGGTGCCGCTGACTAGGGCCCTGTAAACACACAAAAGAAAGTATGCAAAACATTAGCAAATGATTTATGCAAATACTGTGTAATTACATGCTCATGTCTATGACCAATTTTGCATTTATTATGATTTCAATTCACGTTATACCGTGCAACTAAGATCTTATGCACTCTTACCACGTATAGCCTTCTCAAGTCTATGCTTATCAAGGCGAAAATTACGGTCTTCCAGACTTTGAGGCGTTACATCCCGTCCAAGATTTTCACTTACGAAGTCTATGACGTCTTGTTCCTTGTAAAAACCTTTTGCAGAGACTGCAACGAAATAACCAAGAAAATGATGGCTATTCAATATTTGATGTTCAAAGTGTAATTGCAGACGTAAGTTAACTTTATGTCTTCTGGGCAGATATAGCAATTAATAATCAAATTATACTGTCTAACAAAAATGCAAACATATCTTTTTTTTCCAACTTGTCGAAGAGTGATCTACACAAGTATTCAATGTCACACTGTAAAAATTCATACAGGTGCAGATGTTATTGAGTTGATATAATCATGCAAAATGTGGGTATGGTAAAAGTTTCTGCAGAAGCATTTCCTTGAACATTATCTTGAATCAATCTTCAGGGCTGGCACTAATTTTTGAATTTAACGGTGTTAAATCGAAATTCACTACATTTAGAGAGGTTTCCTAGTTGAAAACACATTTTAAACAGTCATGTATTTTAAAAGGACATAAGGGTAGGATAGTAGGATTCTATATACCCTCCAAATGTTTTGTTGAAAACAGTAATTGACCCCTCAATTGTCAATGCAATAGTCTTTAATTTGTATGTAGACATGCACTTGCTGTGATATGTGGCTGAAATAGTGATACTCAAAAATTTCAAAGAACAAATAGTTCCACTGTGGTGTGTATTAGACAAGAGTATCACTGTGGTAGAGATGCTCTATATGTTTTTGCTTAGTCTCTAGAGTTAAGTTAACCATCAAGTAAAGTGGCTGACGAAAAATCGGACTGGTCCCCAGCCTGGCCCTTCATTAGGACAGCCTGGCCAGCAACGTACCTGCTCTTGTTAAAATCATCATTGATATTGCTTACCGTCAATGTTCACCAGTGGAGCCTTCCATTCAGAATGTCTAACGCTTGGTCTGTAACCAAACCGCACCTCACACCCCTCACCCAGGGGTCTCCCTTGGGCATCAAATGGGAAGAATGACCGCCCCACAGGTGTGTAATAAAAGGATGGAATCGTCCGTGTGATGCCATTTAATGCCTGAACTACATCTTGAGGCACTTTTCCATTTTGTTCACCACTCAAGAAAATATTTAATTCAAGGATACTAACTGATGCTTCAAACTGGATTTTAACCTATAGAAACATTAAAGAAGAACATTAGAAACCTTCTTTTGTGTAAAGGACCTACCAACTTGCATAGATTCCTAGTTGATTTAGTACTATTGCACTGGATTTCCCATGCTAAGAGTCTCACTCTGAGTCAGCCCTCTGCAAAACCAGAAGTTCAGATTGAGCATTTTCAGAAAATATCCATGCACCACAAGAGCGATTGCTGAAAATTCCAAGGGTACAAGCTAAGGGTTCTTAAATATGTACACTCTTAAATGATGTTGTACATCATTATTTAATATAAAACATGCAAACAAGCTATAGATTTGGTGAAACAGCCCCTGCATAATTATGAGCAGTTGTCATCCACCCATTCCTTTGGGAAATTACTGCCTAAAAATGCCTTACTGAATACATTTGCCTCCCTACAACTTTTCTGTAAAAACTATATATATATATATTTATATAATAACCCAAGTTATTCTCGCATTTTGATTGGTTCTCGCCTATGATCTATTAGAGGACAGACGCACGATTGACGTCATCATTTCAAAGTTTTTCCCTCTGTGTTTTAAAATGGCGGAAAGTTTTAAGAATTTAGATAATATTTTACATGACTGGGCAAAAGATAAGGTACAAGGAAGTCTTGTCCAGGCATTGAACAGGTACCAGAAGCATAGTCTAGCAGGAAGAAGAAAGATAAAGCCGTTTCTGTTTTAGACAATGACTCAGAAAAAATACTCGAGCAGTCTCAGTCCGCAGTCAAGCGAGACTAAACCAAACACAAAATTAGTCTTGGTAAGCCGAGAACCATTGCTGTCTCGAATTTAACAAACCCAATAAACAAAATGTTTATGAGATTAATTTATTTAAAACATTGAACTTTTCTCAGTCTCAAAATAATTGTTGACACAGTGATTGTCTGGACTGAAACATCAAAACCACTTCTTAAAATCAGTTAAAATAAACACATAACCTTGCTTTCCGATGCGAGTGTTCCAGTCCGTTTCAGGGCACAGCAGCGAGCAAAGTATAGCTCACTACAGCTCATGGCCAACTGTATCGCAGCTAAAAGGTTCTCCGACACTATTTCAAACTGATTTGAGAATCACCAACCACAGAGGACACAAATTTCCACCATCACTAACGCTCCTTTCATTCAAAACTCGAATCGAATGGCCTCCAGGTTGACCTCAGCCGCAAGTTTTCCGAGCGTAGTTTTTCAACTCCTGCAATATTCGAGGCAACATCCAAGCTTTTCGGCTCACAGGGCTGCTCTGATGACAAAAAGTGACTTGACTTATCCAGCATTTTCTTTGAGATTTGTAGATTTCGCAGTTCAATTCTGCTTTCGCTGTAAGTTTTCATTCCACGAGAAGCGACGCCTGAGTCAAGTTTGACAGTGGCGTGATTTTCCCGGACCAATCACAATTCTTTGCTACGCATAGCAACCAATGAGATTGCTTCAATTTGTATAGACAATATATTACGTCAAATGGCTTTTTTCGTGTTCGCCAAAGTGGGCAAAGGCCGGCTTTCGAGTTATGTTGAAAGATTTTGAAATTAAAAAAAGCTTTATCGGTAGTAGTTTGTTTCGTTATTATATAAAACAAATAGATTCCATGTTGCCGTGCGTCTGTTCAGTAATAGATCACAGAAGACGTCAAAATGTGGTAAGAACATCAGTGACACACTCGGCTATCGCCTCGTCTGCCACTTTTTTGTTCTTACCACATTTTGACGTCATCTGTGATCTATTACTGAACAGACGCACGGCAACATGGAATCTATTTGTTAAATATACATATATGTATGTATGTATGTATATATAAAGCATTCATTAACATTTATACAGCAGTAATAGCAGCGCTTGCAAGTGTCTTAGACACTTACATGTACAAGCAGTGCTTGGTGCAGGTATAATATGTTTCGTATGGGTATACATACTATTTAGAATAAGTTAGTGACCTTAAATTCCCTGTCTTTTCCTCCATCCTCACCAGCCAACTTGACACTAAGTTCAGCCTATTCAACAGTCAAAAGAAATCAACCTTCAGTTATCAAGCATTGAATACAAATCTTCTGGTAAACATAATAGTGCTACAATTTATTTTTCAATTATAAAACATAGTCCTATTAGTCAAGTACATGTGCTCAGGACAAGCTTTCCTTGCAAAGTGATGCAGCCTTCTTGCAGAAGGTTTTCATTTAACTAGTGATATCTATGGGGGTGGGGGCAGGGCAGGGCATACAACCCTTGATAATGCGGGGTACATGTTAGCAAAGGTGCTCCAGTACACAAAGTACCTCTTTCTGTAGGGTGCTCCTTTATCTGACATGCAATGTTATGGGAAGTAACCTTTTATTGGGGTCTCCCTTTATGGAAGGTGACCTTTTACCCAGAAATATCTCTTTATGAGATTAGTGCCCCTTAAAAGTAAATGGAGGGTGCCCCGTTATAGAAGGTTCCCCTATAAGTTATGGGAAGTGCCTGTTAATGCGTGGTGCCTTTTATGGGAGGTGCCTATTTATGGGAAGTTCCCCTCAATGGGAAGTGCAGTGATGGGAGGTACCCCTTTATTGGAGTTGCTCCTCTATGGGAGGTGCCCCTTTATGGGAGGTGCCCCCTTATGGCTGATGCCCCTTTATGGGTCCCCTTTATGGGACGTGCTTCTTTAAGGAAGGTGCTCCTTTCAGGGACGTCCCCCTTATGGGTGGTCCCCCTTTATGGAAAGTACCCCATAATGGAAGGTACCCCTTTACAGGAGGTGCCCCTCTATGGGAGGTACCCTTTTATGAGAATTCATGAGAGATGCACCTTTATTGGGGATGCCTTAATGGAGTGTGTCCCTTTATGGCAGGTGCCCTTTTATGAGAAATCCTCCCTCCTGGGAACTGAGTTGCCTCATCATGGAAGGTACTACTTTATGAATGATGACTCTTCATAGGAGTTAGTTCTTAAATGTAATAGGATTTGTCTCTCTAATATACACAATCATGTAAATGCAATATCTCCAGGTCCCTTACAGTTCAGGAGTTTTACACAGCAGTAAGACTATTCAGCTTAATAAACTCACCGGAGGAAGTTTGATTCTGCTATACAAATTCCTCTCCCCATCAAAAGCAGGGTGGTGACCTTGGAATGTTGTATCTTTGTACCTCCTTATGATTTCATTCACAACATCTCTTTTCACTGATCAGGGACACTTGTTTGGGGTAATCTCCACATCATAGTGGTAGAGATCTGATAGTTGTGATGAAATATTGAGGCGGAAGAAGTTTGCCCTTAACCTTATAGGACGGCCTACAGTACCATAGCCTGGTCTTTTAGGGGGATGTGGTCCACCATTTCCTTGTGTTTGACGAGCTATGTATTGGAGAGGAAACAACTTTATACATTAATTAACAAATTAATTAAAAATAACTTGAGATAAAGTACTTTCATGTTCCAAAACTGCAAATCAGATCTGGTATTTTTTTTTTTAAAGTACCATGGTCTTGAAGTAATTTAAATTAATCTGACTTGCAACCATTGGTAACAGATAGGCTGTCAATAATATTAATGCAGTCAGAACATTGCAAGAAAGCCCACTAAAACACTCCTCGACTTCAGTATCACTTTGAGATACACACAGACACTGCAGGCTTAATGCTGTTTAGTGCCAGTGTACAACAAACTCGGTCAGGTGCATATACAGTACAAAGTTTTGTGTGTGTTAACATTGGCTACGGGTAATAACAAAGTGCACATGTACTATATAAACAGCTTCATCCCTTTGATTGTCTTTCCAAGGCTACCATGTACATGTTAGCTGTAATCTGTGAAAAAAAAAAAAAATTACAACTCACAACTTTTACAAATGCTGACGGTCAATCTTCAGAATCAAAATTTACCTTTTGTAGCCAAGCTGGAAGCAAGCTTTGTTAATTGTTCTACATCTTGTTTATCATCAGCTGTGGTTTTTGAGACACCAGCTGTCTTAACAGAAGAAGTAGCAGCTGATACACCAGCTGTCTCAGCAGCAGCAGCAGCAGTCAGAGTGGAAGGCACTGGAGTAGAGGCAGAGGTGTTGGAGGCTGCCACACTTTGAGGTTCTGTAGAGGATTAAAATTGATTGATAGATATATTCAAAGAGTGTACATCCTGTTGCATTCCAGTGTACAATTCCTGTTATCCATGGTAATAGATGTCCAACAGTAGCAATTAAATAATGAAAGAATGAATGATGCGAATGCAGCCATAACACTACTGGAGAAATGACCTGAAAAAAATTTTTTTGGACATCTATTACCATGGAATTCATATACTTGAGCTGAGTATTACGTCCACTGAACATATAGCGCCAAACCTACACACGACCACTCTAATGTGGCTTTGATAGTTCAGTTGGTAGAGCATTGCACTGGTAACACAAGGGTCGTGGGTTCAAATCCCATACAGAGCCTGAAATTTTTTCAGGTCATTTTTCCAGTAGTGTTATGGCTGTATATGCATCATTCATTCTTTCACAATTCCTGTTATGTTTTATTTAGTAAAAATGGTGGTCAGATGCATATTCTTGTACAACGTACATAATTCTTCCTTGTAAAATCTCAGTAACATATCAAGTTACACCATATTCAAACAGAGCTTTTTTTCACACTACCTTCCTTAACTTAAGGAATACATGTTTAAGGAATTATATAATGAAACTTAGAGAGATAATGTACAACATCCAAATATCTTTTCTTTTTTGCAAGCAATCTTTACTTGTCAGGATGTAGCAGACCAAAAATTACAGATAGGTATGAAAAACTTGATCCATAGGCGTGAGTAGCCTAGCCTCCTACACAGACACAGTCTTCCTCACCCTTGAATGTAATTATAGTTTTCTGATCACTTATTGTTGTTGCAATTTATCTATGTTAGTTTTCTATGTATGTTGTATTTTATCTCATGCAGTTCATTTAAAATAAGGAATCTAGAATTCTGTATAAACTGGCCTAATTACTCAGATGTCTCCTTTTTATACTTGTAAACATATTTATTTTTTTGTTTTTGTTTTTGTTTTGATCATCTGTGCAATTGAATTGGAGTAAATAAATAAATAAATGTCTGCTGAAACACCAGGCTATGCATGTGGCCCAATCACAGCACACTTCCCGATCAAGGCAAGGCACTTTGCACCCAGATAAATTTTGCAAAAGACTTCAACGGATACAAGCATGGTCTTTCAATGGGCTTGAACATTAAATTTATTTTTTTTAAATTACTTATTGATTTAAATCCTTATCAGCAAGAAGCTGTTAGAGAGTACAATGTATTTCATGAAGAAAGAGATGGACTTGCTCATAGAAGACATTTGTTTGGTTAGGTCTGCAGGAAGTCTTCTTAAAACTTTAGATGACACCAAAATACTATAGAGCGTGGCCTTTCAAAGAGTGTCTGAGACACTTAAAATATTATGTTTAAATTTGTGAAACTATTGGTATTTTGTGAAGAAAAAGATAAAAAGTGTTACTTTGTAAATCTGTGAACTTGGACTGGATTTGAAAAATTGCACATTTTAGACATACTTATACCTAAAAGCATAATTTACCATTGAATGGGTGATTCCAGAAAATATCCATACCCTACCAGCTTTTGGCGAATAAACATCACACATTGCGTGACTCAAAATTTGGCCAAGAGGGAGTTTGGGTCTGGTCACCGACAAAAAAAAAAATAATAACAACAATAAACCACGGGTAGAACATGAACCGCGCTTGGCCCATGGCCACACGGTTAACAAGAGATCCATCAACTTTAGGGCATCTGGAGCCCAATGTGCAACCCACATTTTATTGCTTTTCTTCTGTTAATGAACGTGAACATATACGTGATTGATCAATGTTTGTCTTGTTTCTTACTTTCCGCAGTAGTTAGCAGTGTTCTCAGTTCGTTTGTGCTTTCACACTCTTGTCTGTCTCCTCTAGCAACCCCCTCATGTACTCAGAATTCTAATCATAAGCACCCCCAGGCCGTTGGATTTCTAGTTGAAAGAGCCTCCTTGCCCTCAGAATTCCAAAAAGTAACAGTACAGGTAGTAGTTACAGTATATCGCACCAAAGGAGCCTGTTCATTTATGACTGGCTTTTTATTACACCATTACCCAGTGCAAATTGGCTCTAAAGTAATTTCAGAGTGATCTCCAGCTGATCTTTACAAAAAAGGGGAAAGAAACGTGCTGTCTGTTTCAGCAGACGTTTATTGGGGAGGAAGACTGCTTGACAACCCTAAAGAGCTTTTGTGTAGAAGGCTATGAGTAGCTGTGAAACATACGTTTTTGACCTCCAAACATGGAACCCATGCCTAAGGGGGTGATTACATGACAAATATCGGCCTGGCTGAAATTACAACAGGTTAGGTGGGGGCTGCGATTAACAAAACTCAACCTAAGGGCTAGGCCCAAAATGTCTGCTATAAACATCATTTTTAATTTGGCACTGCGTTTAACTTAATACTATTTACAACTTTTGAGCTGCGATTAATCAGCCCAGCTTCTGAAACAAATCCTCTTGAAATAAAGTTGGGAATTACATGGAGAAGATTTCAGCCCAGGCCTAGCTTCAGTCCAGGCTGAAAGTTTCAGCCCTGCCTGGTTTGAGAATAGACTGAAAGCCCAATGTAATCGGAATCAAGTTTCCACCCATGATGTCAAACCAAGAAATCCTCACTTGGTTCAAGAGGCGTGTATGATATCTTACTGCCAGAAGAATGCAAATATGCTCATCATTCTACAAACTACAAATTTAAACCCATTGTGAACAGATTCATCTTCATTTCAGTAAAGCTTACCCTTAACCTTGGTACCAGAGGAAGGAGATGACGTAGATGACTTGCTCGCACCAGGAACTTGTTGTTGTTTTCGTTTTGATTTCTCTTGTGGCTGAAGGACTGCTGTAGAACTAGAGGGCGTCTTGCCGCCTTCCCCTACATGTACTTTCTCATTAGCTGTAGTCTCGTTCTCTCTCGGTCTCTCTCGTCCTGTCTCTGACAGTTCGTCATATTCAGCTGCTGTAGAACTTGAAGGCTCATGATCTGACCTTGCTCCCGTAGCAGGCTTCTCTTCGCTATCAACTTCAACTTCGTCATCATCGACAGGCTTTCCTGCCCTTTCGTGTCTTCCAGGAGTGGGTAAATCTTGTCCTCTGCCACGTCCTCTGCCACGTCCTCTGCCACGTCCTCTGCCAGCACCGCCTCGTCCCTTATTTTTTCGCTTCTTTTTCCCCTTCCCTGGTCCTGGGGAAGACATTTTTGATCTTCAACATAAACTGTACACACGAACAATTGCGAAAAAGAATAAATGCTTCGTTAAGCTTTTTCTTCTAGGGAAATAACCATGATGTAATGGGGAATGACAACCAATCAACAATGAATAACCATTTCTCGGATCCTAGGAAAACAAATGTCCCTGTTTCCGCTTATTATACTCTTTTAGAGGGAAATTTCCTCTTCCTGTGGAAAAATAATTTAACATACGTCTTGATGTACACACCTGTGCAAGGGTAAAGAAAGGTGTTCTGGCTTATGAGACTCTATAAATGGTTTTCCGTCGTCAAGTCGTGCATGGCCGTACTTCCGTCCGCCATCTTTGTCCGATCCATCCCCAGGGCTCCCCAGGCCCGTCTGTCCCTCTTTTTAAAATCGTCGGGGCTCTGGCACGAGGACAAGGTACAAACGAATCAAAGGCTCGTGTGAGCCAGCTCATGGGTGAACATTTCTTTGTGTCTCAATTTCAAAACGAGTCTTCAAGCAAACTGAGTTTGATTTGCATGAAAATGAACCTGTAGGCCAAAGTCAATTATTTGTTAATGACATGCCTAATGTAGTTACCAGTGCGACGCTGGCTATGCTTGCAGATGACTCAAAATGTTACAAGGTTACTAATCATCATTCTGATTACTTGCAACTGCAGCAGGATTTAAACGCGCTTTCAAATTGGGCGTTGCGAAATGAGTTGTTTTTTCAGCCTACTAAGTGCAGTAACCTGCGCATTTCTAGGAAACGCCGTAGTCCACCTCGTAGCTATAGTTTAAATGGTATTAATGCGGAGGTTGTCATATCTGAAAAAGATTTAGGTATTGTGATTGCAAATGACACCTCTTGGAAGGATCACATAGTTATGATTGTAGCTAAAGCTAATAGGATGCTTGGTTTTCTCAAAAGAAACTACGCAGGTATTGTTGGTAGTACAGCGCTTTTGCGTCTTTACTGCTCATTAGTGCGCGCTCATTTTTGTTTTTGTTCTCAGATATGGGCCCCTCAGTCAATTATCAGCAATTTATTACTTGTAGAGAACATACAAAGGAGAGCTACTCGTTTTATATTAAGGAATAGTAACCTATGTTATAAGGTTCGACTAATCAAGCTTAAGTTATTACCGCTTAATTACTGGTTAGAATATCTTGACTTAGTTTTCTATTTTAAGTGCCTTCATGGGCATATAGATTTCACTCGTGAATTTAGTTATTATTTTTCTTTTCTAAAGGGCAACACGCGCCGTGCTTCATCAGGGCTGCATTTAAAGACTAACGTTTGTCGTACGTCTTCCTTCCGAGACTTTTACTTCAACAGAATAACTTTGATATGGAACAGTTTACCTGAAAATATCAAGGATTCAGACTCTATAAGCTCTTTTAAAAGTAAACTTAAGTCATTTTATTTTACTAGACTTTTAAATGTTTTTGATGGTGACAATTTTCGTTCTTTTAAATTAATTTGTCCTAAGTGTCGCCGTGTTAATATTTTCTTTGTCTGTACTTGTTAAGTTGATTAGTATATTTTAGATTGTATTTGTGTGATTTAGATTATTGATTTGTAGTTTAGTCGGGTCAGGGAAGGGTTTTTTCGGGATATTTTTTAGGGGGTTGGGTGTGGGTGTATTAACCAAGTAGGGGACTTGTGTCCTATTGTTAAGCACCTGTACTTGTACGAATCCATAAATAAATAAATAAATAAATAAAAAGTCATATGAATGGTTTCCCACTTAGGCTCGTTTTGACACAGAGGCAAAAGGCAACTAGGAAAGGCCTCTATTGGATGAATGTAGAAAAGGTAGTTGAATAGAAAGAGAAGAGAAATTGATCATTGTAGAGTTCTTTTCAGTAGTGCAGTGAAAAACAGGAAAATAAACATATTCTAGTCAAATGTGATGCATAGCTTCTGATGTCCAAATATGGTTACTTTTTGAAACCCTTTAGGTGGCTGAATTCGTTCTTTGGTAAAATCATTCTATACTACATAACTAGTAATAATTAGATATCAGTGAAGTGCATTCGATACCCGGGGGGAGGAGGGGGTACTCTAGCAATTTGTCAACAGCTGTGTTGCTAGGAACATGGTATTTTGGGGGTTTATATAGCAGAGGATATTCAGTTAGTATTTGGACATCTGATTGTAGGTTGGGTACCAGAAATACCTTCTCATACTAAATAATATTCCACACCATGTATAATAAAAGGAATCAGAAACTCAATTCTTTTTATATCAAGATCCCCGACTGTTTTGCCAGATCCTTATTCCTATACCCAAAGTAGACTGCTGGAAAAGCATACCCTTGACAGCAGCGCATACTAAAGCCCGTTTATGTCATTCCCCTGCCAGGGTTTTCCAAATTGTGTATTTTGGGGGTATTGTTCAACTTTTGTCCTTTATTGGCATCAAATGTCACATTACTCTAAACGGTGCATCGTTTAGCAAGGTTAAGTACTGTGTATAACTATAGAAAAGAATAACAGTACATTAAACTTTATTTCCAAATGTGAACGTTTCTAACTTAAGTTTGCATGCAAGCTTACATCCGGCTTACATCAATTAAGAGCCCATTAAGCTGACCTGCAGTGAGATTCCTTGAGTGGGGTGCATTTCCATTTCCTTTTCGTCGTTTGTTGTGCTACGTTGGAATATGTACTGTCTTTCGCAAGGTCAATGAAGTTGTGTTGATTTATTCGAGCTATTACGGTCGAGCCTTGCAACTTTATTCTCACAGAGAAGTTGAATCGCCGAGAAAAGCGGCTGACTCCTGAAGGACGACACAGATTACAAATCGATATGTTACCCACGCAGTTTCGGAGAAAATACAGCACTACTCAGCTTTCTGGTACTTAGATAAGTACCTTTAGGCATTTTCGCTTGTAATAGTTCAAATAAATCAACACAACTTCACTAACCTTGGGGAAAACTGCGACGATTCCTACGTAGCACAACGAAGGAAGAATAGCACTTGGAAATGCACGGGTAGCACTTGATGTAAGACCTCGCCATTATTCAAAGCAAGGCATCACATCAGACCGAGGCCATGTGTGCCACATAGCCAGTCCAAGATGGCGTCCAAATCCTGAAATTATCTGGCGTCGCGGAAAATCGCGGGACATAAACCCGCGGGAATGACGGGATTAGAATGCGTTCTCCTATCGTCGAACGCAATTATTTATTACAAAAATCTTTACAGCAGCAGGAGACACATGTAGTAAGTGTACAGCATGATAACAACTATTTTAAGAATTGAATGAAAATTCAACAGGTATAAGCTGGAACAGTTAGGGTAGCTTATACTTCAAATAAACATTGTAAGATTTGAATTTAATTAATGGAGACAGATTATTACATGCTGTTTTTGTGTTCCCCTATGATGGGTTCTAGTAGTTTCATTTAATTGTAGTCCAAATAAAAAGGACTGATGTAACTCTCTGTATATGTTCATGTATATGAACATGATATCGAGAGGCTAATTTTAAGTTGAAGTTGTATTTCTGTATTCCACTGTAAAGCTATCAGTTAATTTCTGAGTCTTGACACATATAGTGAGTTTAGGTTGGTTTCACTTGTTGCATTCTTGACTTTAAGAAACCGACATGAAGTTCAAAAGTTTTTCCATTATACGTGCGGTTTTAAATGTACGCTTGTAACCAATATCTTTTGCAAAAAGAATGAGTTTCAACAGCTTAAGTGGCAGCTGACACAAGTGTTGAAAGCATCTTATTCTCTTTGTAAGCAGGAGTATTCCACATCCATCTGTAGTTCTCAGATTAATTCCATGAAATCTTAAGGGTGACTTGTGTTGTTAAAGCCAGCTTCTACAAAGTCTTTCAATATTATTTTTGGCAGCTGATAAACACGTATAGCATCAGAAATGGTGTTGTTAATATTGACATCTGCTTTCTGTCACTTGCATATTATACTGTAGTTGTTACTGTCGTGTTCATCCGGGTTATTTGTATATGCACAATAATACAACTTCACCTGCAATACCAAATAAAGATAATAGTCACATATGTTAAAAGAGTAAAGAAATGAGTGCAGAAAAATTATACATGGAGATCTTTAATTTGCTGTCCTTCCAACCCCCCACCCCCATCCAACCCCAATAAAAATAAGCTACAGCTGCACTTACCTAAATGTGGTGTCCAAGTTATATTTCTTGCTTTTCTAGAAAGGGTTTAAGAAAGAAAATGCCAGTTATCAATGGTATACTTTGCTTCACGAAACATTAGAGCCAAAATAATTCCTTTTACCTGGAAAATTTATTCCTATATCTCTATAAAGACTAGCAATTTAGGAACATGAAAAGCACAGGAAATTCAAACCATTCTTTGTTTCTGCCAATAACTGTTCTGACTGTTTTCTATATGTGATTCATTAATAGTTGCTTGATACATTTAGATATTTATTGGTATGTAAAGTCTTATATTTAGCTAAATCAATTATAACGATCTCATATGATACACATAGTGAATTTTTTTAAACAAATATTCAAACAGCTTTCATGGAAATTTATATAAATAGGCTTATGATCACTGTAGTAGGACTCAAGGGTACCTGCTGATTGCACACTTTGTGGTACATGATCTATCCGTGTACTGTAGTCAGTACATGTAGTATACTGGTTAATCAACTGTAACCGTTATAAGATATTTTGTTAGAACCTTATGTTCTGTATTTGCCTGCATTATATAAATATTGAAATCCTCAAGCAGTACTGTCGGAATTGTAGGTTCTATTAATACTGCATTGTGAAGATGAGTAAGAGCATCAATTAACTGAGAAATTGTAACTTAAGTTTTCAAAGGATAGATACCAATGGCATGAATATTTGAAATTGGTTGGCTTAAAACCATAACAGTAATTTCCAAATTATTAAAGTCACATCTGTATGGAATTTTAGTACAATTCACAGCAGTTCCATTGCAATTTCTTATGTTAGACTGACTATAGTCATTTCTGTAAAGCATAAATTCACAAAGCTGATATGCATCATCCCTATCTGACAAGCAAAGCTTTGATTCAACAAAAATGTTGGCATCAGCTTTTTGAATGTTGTAATCACTTCGCACATCATCTTTGTGGAGGTGGAGAGATCTAACATTCTGTAACAAGATTGTTTTTGTTTGGGGTGAATTCTCAGTGTGACACTGCTATAGGCACAAGGCTTGCTTGTGTTTTTAGTCTGCTTATTTCACTTTTAACTCTCTCACTAACCTTTATTTCGTTTTCATTTAAGGTATCAGTAAGGGGAAAATTTGCCATTCTGCATAATATTACTTTTTTAAGTCGTTGGATAAATCTTAAGGTAATCTTTAAGATAAAAAAAAACTCCACGAAAAAATATTATATCTGCCGCTAGTTATTGCGCAAGAAAGATTTTTGCCTATTAATTACTTTATTGAGAGTTGACAAGTGCTGTCAAATGAATTAATTATCGAGGCAAGAAGTCACATGACATCAAGACACGCGATTCGCGCGCCATAATTAGTCCCGGATGTCTTCGAAGAAGAAAAAACGATCTTGCCCGTTTTCATTAGGCTCGATTACAAGCCGCTGTTCAGGAAAGTAGCCCGCGCTCGTCTCCTCTCCTCTCTTCTCGGGGAGGAACGTAGACCGGACTCGAGAAAGCGGCCGAAATCGAGCCTAGTTTTCATCGGCTAAAGGAAGGCCAAAGAAGGCAAAAAACACTTTCGACAAAGAGTGTCGTTTTACAATCAAGAAAAATTGCTGGATTAACTCGACAACGATCGCGATCACGAAGCCAGCGAGCAAGCCGAAATGAGCGCAAGCGCTAAAATACTGTTGCGAAAATCTGTTGAAGCAGAGGAGATTGACGAAGAGAAGTGGACCAAGTTGAATGGCAGATCGATTGTACAAAATTAGAATCAGCAGTGCAACATTTTTTTCTTACCCAGCTATCATCATTCTTCCAGCATCTTTGCCTTTGCATCAACATCAGTCGATGAAGTGTTAAAAATTTGAGGCGAATCGGAGTAACTGGTCTTGCAAAGTCCAAAAAAAATCATTAGCCAGAATCATTTCCCTAAATTGAGCGGGCTTATACCTTGATTCATGGGTTCGTAAAGCTTTGTAAACATATTCACATTTTCGAAACACGGTAAATTTTTACCGTTTTAAACAGGTCGGGTGATAATCTGTAGTTATTAAGCTTCCAATAAGTATACTGTTTAGTAGTGGGTTTTTGTTAAAACCACGAACGCCAGAGCGGACCGCGCGCGTATGGTCAAATGGGTTATGCTGATACCTTAAATTGATTAAGACTATGCAGTGCAGAGCTGCTTTTGTTCTTTTGCAGTTGTTCCGCATTTGTTATTTGGCATTTGTTACTTTAATTTGTATAGATTATTTGACATTTGTTGCGCATTTTTTTGAGTAGTATTTGACAGTCTCGCTTTCCACAATTGTGGCATTTAAGTCCCAGCGAGAGGGGAACTCGACGTTCCAAAGGTAAACTAAGCTACTAAATGTCATGTATTTGGGTTATTGCAATCGAAGCACATGGAACAGAATGCGCATAAGTGCGCATGCTCATAATGTCAACCGCTGGCTCAATACACCACAACTCCTCTCCCTTAAGCCAGTCTCGTACCCCAAAAGTTCAACACAACATGCTATTCTTAAAAATAAAGTCAGAGCCCTAGAAATGGGCAGTTCAATGTTCAAAGGTCCAGTCGGGCTGGGGGCTTCCTCTCTCTGGTAGGGTATCTTCTAACAGGAACATGTTCAATCTGGCTCGGCGGGCTGCTAACTGAAGGTTTAGCCGCTGGATTGGATGGCTGAAAACCCGTTTCCCGTGGGAGGGCTTCTGTCTGCTCAGGTGGCTCAGCTACTTTGTCACCATGGTACTCGACTGGGGGCGGGAACAGCAACGGCTGGATAACTGGTGTACGGTTGTCTGCAACAGGAACATTGGAATCTTTGATTTGGTCTGTGTGTCCACGCCAAACTAAGTTAGGCTCAATCTCCACTTCATAAGACAGGGGTCCTAGTTGTGCACGCACAGTACCTGGTACCCACTTTGATTTTCCATCGTAATTTCGTGCTATTACTCTCTGGCCAATGGAAAAATGCCGTGTTACAGAACCACCCTTGGCGACAGACTGGTCTATCTGACGGTTGTTTATCTGGACGCTGAGATCTGGTTTTAAAAGGTCCAGTCGAGTGCGTAATCTTCTTCCCAAGAACAATTGGGATGGTGGCTCTCCAGTGGTTGAGTGGGGAGTGTTCCGATAAGCCAGCAAAAATCTTGCCAACTTTAAATTCAAGGATTACACTTCAGTTTTGCTCTTCATCGCACTTTTGAAGCTCCCCACAAAGCGTTCCGCCAGCCCGCTGGTGGCAGGGTGGTAAGGTGCTGACGTGATGTGTTTGATTCCGTTTCTCTTAAGGAATTGCTGAAACTCTTCTGATGTGAACTGCGACCCGTTATCGCTTACCAACTGGGCTGGTATTCCATATCTGGCAAATAACTTCTGAAGGACTTCAGTGGTCTTCTCTGAGGTTGTACTAGTCATTCTCTCTATCTCTAGCCATCTTGAATGTGCATCCACTACCACCAAGAACATGCTGTTGAGGAACGGACCTGCAAAATCAATGTGAATTCGTTGCCAGGGGGACGAAGGCCAATCCCATGCGTGTACCGGTACTGTACTGGGCTCTCTCTGTGTTAGTTGGCAACCTGAGCAGGACTTAACCGTCAGTTCAATTTCCTTGTCGATTTCAGGCCACCAGATGTAACTTTGGGCGAGGGCCTTCATCTTCACGACCCCCATATGTCTCTGATGCAGTTCTTCGAGAACTTGAGGGCGCAACTCTAGAGGTACTACGACTCTTATTCCCCACATCAGACAGCCTGACTGTAATGTGATCTCATCTTTGCAAACAAAATAGGGGTTGAGTGCAGGAGCAGTGTTGTGTGGCCAACCTTTACTGGTCATCTCATACACTTGAGCCAAAACAGGATCTCTCTGTGTTTCTCGCCTAACGTTATCCACTGTGACTGGCAGTGGATCAAACTGCATCAAATTAAATACACCCACAAGGTCGACAACTTCCTAATCTCTGGATTCCTTTACGAGTAGAAGGCAGGAAAGACCATCGGCATTACTGTGAACTTTAGTGTTCTTGTATTCAATGGTGTAATCATAGCCCGCCAGGAACAAGGCATAACGTTGCAATCGAGCTGCAGTGACCACAGGGATGCTTTTCCGCGGATGAAAGATTGACGTTAAGGGCTGATGATCTGTGTACAATGTGAAAGAGCGGCCAAACAAATACACATGGAACTTCTTTACTCCCCAGATTATTGACAAGGCTTCTTTGTCAATCTGTGCATACTTTTGCTCAGTTTTGGTGAGCGTCCTTGAAGCAAAAGCTATGGGTCGCTCGGTACCGTCGTGCATCACGTGAGACAGCACCGCTCCAATACCGACAGAGGATGCATCACAAGCAGGCCTTAGTGGTAGGCTGGGATCATAATGCGTTAAAGCTTGCTCTGACGTGATCATTTCTTTCACTTTGTGGAATGCTATCTCGCACTGTTCTGTCCATTTCCACTGATGATTCTTCTCCAAAAGTTGTGTCAGGGGATGTACTACTGTCAATAGGTTAGGCAAGAACCTGTGATGGTAATTGATTAGCCCGAGAAAAGATCTCACTTCAACTACATCGTTTGAACGTGGCGCATTCAATACTGCTTCTACCTTCTCTGCTGACTTGTGTAGCCCATCTTTGTCGATGTCATGTCCACAATAAGTTATCTTCTCCTTGAAAAACGCACATTTCGCCTTGTTTGCTCTCAACCCATGAAGCTGAAGCCGTCGCAGAACTTCTTCTAAGTTAGCCAGGTGTTCTGCATCATCCTTGCCAGTAATGATCATATCATCAAGGATACAGCTTGTGCGAGATGTTCCTTCCAGCACTTGATCAATGGCGCGCTGCCAGATTGCAGGTGCTGATGTGATGCCAAACACCAGTCTGTTGTACTGAAACAGACCCATGTGTGTGTTGATGGTGAGGTATTTCTTGGAATCTTCTTCCATCTCTAGTTGGTGGTATGCCTGACGAAGGTCAATCTTTGAGAATTTCTGCGAACCACTAAGCTTTGCAAAGATATCTTCAATGCGGGGTAAAGGACAATGCTCCGCTTGTAGTTCTGGGTTCACGGTGCCCTTGTAATCATCACAAATTCTGACAGACCCATCTTTCTTTAGGACAGGTACAATGGACGTTGCCCAGTCGCTCCACTCAACTTTCGTGAGAATACCTTCATTCCGAAGCCTTCTCAGTTCTTCTTCAACCTTGGGTCTCAAGGCGTAAGGTACGGCACGAGCTTTGCAGAAATGAGCTTGGCTATCTTATTTGAGGGTTAGCCTTGCCTTAGCTGATTTGAATGTTCCAAGTTTATCTTCAAAAACATCAGAGTATTTGTCTAGCATGGTCTGGAGACGCTCGTTAGCAATTGGTGGGGTTTGTGAAGCTTTCAATGATTTAATAGCATACCAATCCAGGCGTATATTGTAGAGCCAATCCCTTCCCATCAACACCGGGCCCTTATTCTTAACCACATACAGATCCAACAGTAAGGGTTGCTGACCTTTGTACTCAACATTTGCCTTAAGCACTCCCCGTGGAACAATGTTTTCCCCCGTGTAGGTTTTCAACATTAGTTCCGTTTTATGCAAGGGTTTGTCGTTAAATGTCTCCTTGTACAAATCATGTGGAATGATCGACACAGCCGAGCCTGTGTCCAGTTCCATTTTCAACGGTTTCCCTTCTACTTTCAGATCTACCCAGATTACATTACTGCTCGGTTTCCTCACATTGTGTATCTTCATGCTTCCTAACACATCTTCAAATCCATTACTTTCACCGTACTGAACTGTATGAACTTGAGTGTTTTGTGGTGTTTTGGGTGGTTGCTTTGGCTTACCTTGTCGTCTCGAGTTACAAACTCTGGAAATATGGCCCACCTTCCCACAATGATAACATGTCCGGTCCTTGAATCTGCAATTGTGTGGCGGTGGCGGTGGCGGTGGCGGTGGCGGTGGCGGTGGCGGTGGCGGTGGCGGTGGCGGTGGCGGTGGCGGTGGCGGTGGCGGTGGCGGTGGCGGTGGCGGTGGCGGTGGCGGTGGCGGTGGCGGTGGCGGTGGCGGTGGCGGTGGCGGTGGCGGTGGCGGTGGCGGTGGCGGTGGCGGTGGCGGTGGCGGTGGCGGTGGCGGTGGCGGTGGTTTGCTGTTATCTGAGATCTTGTCAACTCGAGGTTCTGCGTGCAGCTCACTGTGCAATTCCGAAGGAATATTTCAGTTTTGCGTCTGAAAGCAAACGCCTTTGTATCTGTATATTTTGAAGGCCACAGACCAATTTATCCCGTAAAGCTTCGTTAAGGTTCGCGCCAAAATTGCAGTGAGTCGCTAGTTTCTTCAGTTCTGCTACGTAGGCCAACACGGTTTCTCCTTCTCGCTGATTTCGTTTGTAGAAACGAAAACGTTCTACTATTTCCAATGGTTTAGGACTTAAGTGTTGCTGAAGGGTCGTGACGATCTCTTGGAAGCTCTTCGTGGCTGGTTTATCCGGTGAAAGAAGGTCCCTCAACAATGTGTACGTTTTGCTGCCGATCAAACTTAACAAGGTTGGCACTTGGCGGTCCTCATCGATGTTGTTTGCTAAGAAAAACTGTTCTACACGTTCCGCATAAGTTTCTCATTTCTCTTGTGTCTCATCAAAACTCTCTATCTTCCCGATAGCAGTCATATTTTCGACGTTTTCCTACGACTTCATCCTCGTCGCCACTGTCATGTATTTGGTTTATTGCAATCGAAGCACATGGAACAGAATGCGCATAAGTGCGCATGCTCATAATGTCAACCGCTGGCTTAATACACTTCACTAAACTTTAATTTTCAATAGATTTTCCGAAAATTAGAAGTTAACGAATGCTTGGTATGTTTTGAATCTTCTTTTACGAACGAGTTACTCCGCCATCTTGGATTGTTGTGGAGCCCAGTCTTTTTCGCGTTAGTGTTTTTATTGTATATATCTTTAATATATGTCATTAATTATCTATTTAAAATAGGTTTCTCGCGTTGGTCATTGCTTTCATTTATTTGGTGGCTCCATTTATTTGGTATACTTTATTAACTTGTCAATAGCCGTCTTACTGATCTTTCGTTGGCTTCGAACTGGTCCCAAAGCTTAAAGATTTTCTGCTGTAGGTCTCTGTATTTTCGTCGCTGGATTCTCCTCAGCTTCCTTTCGGACACCAGTCGGATCTGACGTGATGTCAGCTTAGCTTCCCTGTGAAGAAGATGGATCAGCAGGTACATGGGAAGCTGTCCTCGTCCGGATGCTCGTCGATTTAGGCCGTGGTGCTAACCCTCAACATCGTTATTGGTTCTGACAGCCTGCATGTAGCAAGTCCAATCTTTCGGGCTCCGGGTGCTTCCGTGGATCCAAGTGCTGGATACGTAGTCGACGAACTCGGGAGGTGGCTCCGACGCCTCCCTGCGTAGCATCTCGAACATGGGTTCTATCTCCCTTTCTGGCAGGAACGGCAGGGCCATCATCTTTCTGATGTAGCTGTAAGTCCCGCGGTCGTGGCGGTAAGCCGATTGTAGGCCGAGGCGAATCAGCTAAGGACGACTCGTCTAAGGCCACTTCGGCAGGTAAGTTGAAGTCAGCGTCAGGAAGCTCAGAGTTAAAGTCAGCGTCAGGTTCGGCGTATGCGGAGGTCTCACTTAAGGCGGTACTCTCAGCCTGAGGGGTGTCGCATGCTAAACAGCGCCAGTCGATAGTCACACCGGTTTTAACTGCTTCTCAGTATTCGGGCTGTGATACGCCCGTATCGCAAGTGCGGTGTTGCCAACGGAGGCAGCCATCACACTGCAGGCCTTCTAGACGAGGTCGAACTTGTTGCTGACAAGATATACACATCGTAAGGTAGGTGGAAGACATCGTAACGTATAGAGCGTTTTGATTCACTTGTAATGGTTGCTGAATAAGCTAATATGAGTATCCACAATTGAATGATCCCTTTTATACACATCACTAGGATCGAAATTTGGACTTCGAAGGAAACACGCCATTTGATTGGAGAAATCTTTAATTGTATAAACAATTAGCACGGAAATTAGTTTAACGGACCTATGAGGAAACACTTTACGGGTGGGTGAGCGGGCTAACTTGTTAGTAAACATTTGCATATCAATAGACGAAAAAAATTATCATCATTTTAAGAGACGCTTAACTGATTGTTAAAAAACAGACTTGTTAATCGAGATAACAACTTATTATGGAGTGTTAGGATCCTAATGAACTTTGTTTTCCTTCACCCTCAAGAAGTTTTTTGTATTTGTCCGCGGGAAACTGAGTAATACAATTCTTTTGATCGCTGTCGGATGCGATGCGAAGATTAAAACCCTTTCATTACTTTTATAAGTGAACTACAAGTTTGTATCGAATCGACTCAAGATGTATAGCGAGTCGACTTTGCATGTGTATAAAAACGATTTCGAGATATAACGAAACGACAGGATACCAGACAGTCCAAGGACTCTATCCGCTTAAGGTGTTTAGTAGCTTTGTAAGATTAGAAGTTTACTTGCTTAGCTTGTAAAAAAGATTAGCAGTTTACGTGCTTAGTTTTCCCTTGGAACGAAGTGACCAACGGATGGAACGAAGTGACTTGGAACAAAGTGACCATGGAACGAAGTGACCGGATATCGCTACACGAAGCTCCACGTCTCCTAGCCTAGCGAATTACCCTGGCCAGTCGAGGGTTGGGATAATGCTTTTGTCCCCGAATATACGAGAGACTTGTTATCAGCATATTTAGTACAAGCTACATCCATAGAACCGATCGATAATATCAATCGCCAACTGACACAAGTCAACTCTGTAAAGACTAACACCCAACAATGACACAAAATGGCGAACGACAGCTCTCCATGACAGTGCTTTGTCATATGACTATTTTCGGAATCGAGTGGTTTCCGAGCGAAAGAATCTAATTACTAGTTTAAAAGTGCTCTTATAGTCATTGTTTTTAAAGAAAGAAACGATACAACAAGGAGGCTTACCTTAGCTCCCAGATGACACGGCGTTCATTTCATTCCTCCTCGGGTCACAATATTCAATAACACATTTTTACACGATTCCATCGATTCGTCCACGGACCACGGTCAATAGACATCGTAGCTTTTAAGATTCCGATGCAGGTATCGTTTTGTCGCAGCAAGTGTTCCTTAGCGTAATAACTTCCCATTTTTCAACCCACGAAGGAATCCCTGTTTACAGATCGAACAAAAAGTCACCTTCGACCTCCATGCCGTGTTACGCGATCTTGTTGGACAAAAATTTTCGCCTGTATAGTACCCCATAAAACATGCAAAACATATGCGGAGAAGTCTTTGGGACAAAAACAATACTTAGCAGGGGAGGTAGAAGGAAAAAAAAGTTTAATCCAACTTTATTATGTGGCTCTTTCTCACAAGGACTGGGAACTACCGAATTCACGAATTTGAGTGGCTGAAATGGGTGGGTGGGTGGGTGGGTGAGTGAGTGAGTGATTGCCTTTAACCTGCCTTTTGAGCTCATGAAAGACTATGCCATCCATGAGCAAAAAGCCAGCAACAGCGTGGAAGAAGTGTAAAAGTCGACAGGAAGAAGAAATCGACGAGCTTTACAAAAATATGGACACGCTTGAACAGTATTCAAGAAAAAAATTCCCTCGAGATTGAGGGCATTCCAGAAAATGTTTGCAACGACAAAGAGGCGGTTTCTGAAAGTCGCAGAAGCCCTGAACGTCAACTTTAAGCGAGAAGATATCGACATCTGTCATAGAATCGAAAGAAAAAAGACGAAGCCTCCCATAGCAATATTTATTAGCTGCAAAGTTAAGAGGGTACCCCACAAGCAATGAGTTCAACTAAAGAATGTCAGTTTCTCGCAGTTCTTCCCGAGCGCATCTGCAGTGGCGCCGGAGGAAAAAGAGCAAATCTTCATCTTTACTTTATATCTTTGCATGAAGTATCTTTTATTTCCAAAAAGTAACAAAGAACGGCAAGGCTAGCCTAGCTAAAATCAACGTATGCGTTCTGTCTACCTTCCTGATACAGTTTTCCATCAAAATGGTTCTTCATATATTTCCTTCTATATTCATTTTTTGGTGTTCATTTCTTAATATATTTTTAATTAGTCCACTCCTGGTTGAATATTTTTTTAATCCTAAAAATACGTCGACCAATCAGAGCGAACCTTGTAAGAGCTGCGTACCACCTCCATTTCCGTCCCACCGACTTCAAAGTTGGTCTTACAGGCCAAAGAAGGGACCTTAAATAAAGTTCAATTCCCTCTATACTTGACTGGGCACCAGAAAAGGTAAGCCTGAGAGAAGAACGTTTAAAAATACGGGCTGAAAATATTTCTCGTGCTCACACAGAGGAAGCAAAACATTCAATGAAAAAATTCTACAAGACCGTGATTCGCCGATGCTTTTAATGTAGTCGCTTCTAGATTGCAAAATAGTGAAGTTCGCTGGTCCTCCAAACCTTGGAGAATTTGTGGAGAACTTGAAAACTGAGGTTTAGCGTTTGAAAGAAGAACTTTCTAAGGCAACGGAGAAAGAATACATTTTTAGGTTTGGGCTCGAAAGGTTTAGCACAAGCCCTAAAGATATAAATTTCTACACTGGGTTCCCTGACTACGAGACACTTGTGGCATTTTGGCAGTACATTGAACCCAATGCAGCGAACTTGACTTATTCAGTATCAGTGCAAGGGATGCTTCTGGCCTTGTTTCAAATGTTCCATTTCCATGTTTCAATGCAACTGGGAAGAAATTCCCGGGTAAAGGAGTTGGTGCCCAACGTACTCTGCAGCCTATAGATGAATTTTGGCTCTTCCTAACTCGAGTTAGGTTGGGTCTTTTTGAACGTGACTTAGAATTCAGGTTTAACATTTCTACATCCACAGTATCTGATATTGTAAATACATGGAGTAATTACTTGTTTGTAATCCTCGGCAGTTTACCAAAAGTTTGGCCCTATAAAGATGTTATAAAGCAACACCTTCCCAAGGTCTTGGAAGGAAGGTTTGAAAATATTAGGTGTATAATTGATTGTACTGAGGTTAAGTGTGAGAAACCTCAGGACCCTTAAAAGCAGTCGATACAGCAATCATTTTATTTGCTCAAATTAATGTCATCGCTATCAGAGCTATTTTTCTTCACGATTGAACAGTGTATTGATGGTTTAGTCTTCTAGTGCTCATTTTAGCATAACTTCAAATAAACTTGACATACCATTATCAAACTTGGCAAGTGGATAAAGGACAAAGTCCAGATTTTTTGACAAAAAAAGTGGCATTGTCATTGTCGATGACGTCGAACCATACTCTTAATTTAAAGTTTGGAAATTCTAACATTGTTTTAACGCTTTTAAAAGAGGGCAATGAGAGAAGTTGAAAACTGAAAACCGTTTTTTAATTAATATCTGAAATATTAAAGGAGATATGACAATTTGAACTTCAAGGAATGCTCATTCAGTAAAGCAGTGATCCCCCTGAGATAAAATTTTCGAATGAAAGTTCTTTTTCGTGTTTGTAACTCCACTTATATTGCAGGCTGATTGCTTGTGATGAAAAGAACGGGTATAGCTGAAAAAATCCAAATTGAAGTTATTCATGCGTTTATAAGCAACCAAAAACTATTGTGTGACGTCACAAAAAGTTACGCCATCGATTATTTAAGAGAATAAATTATCGTTCTAAAGGCGAAAACAAAAAATCTAAAACGATGATTGTTTGGTACACCAAGATCTTCATTTTATCGAATTCGTAGCATTTTTCAACGAAAACTGAAGAAAGTAAACCAAGAGGGTTAAATTTAAGGAAAAAGTATAGTTCGGGGGGGACACTGAAATTAATTTAAATTGTTATAATTCATAAAATATTTGTCATGTTGACAAACGGTTTTCAGTACATTGTTCTCCTAGTCGTGCTCTATCTTTGATGTGGTTTGTAGTATGAAATTATAAACGTCATATATCACGTGTTGTTGACATCATTAATTATGACGTCATAATTTGTTTACATTTTGTCAGTTTTTCCCAACTAAAATGATCAAGACAGTAATCCAAGGATATAAGCAAAGTTTAACGAAAAACCAAGCAAAATTGGTGTACTTGCACCTGTTTACCGCTGGGAGGGGGTTAAATCCGCGCTGTGATGCAAAGAACCCAGCAATTCTCAGAATTTTTCTTTGTTACCGAAAGAACCCAACTCGTTAGAATTTCACGGAATTTGGCTACAAAATACTTTTCGAAATAAGTAACTGGCGTATTGAAAAACATTTAAATTTAGCAAAGGAAATTCTAGATACTCCAGTTACCCTTCAACAAGGCACGAGTAAAAATCTCTCTGTTGAACTACCATTAAAGTAGTGTTAATTTGTGAGCATTGTTACAAGCTTGTTGCATGTAAATGATGAAGAAAACCTAATGACTAGATTTTCCGCAAATAAACAAATCCGATTATAAAGGCCTGTTTATAATCCTAAATGTTGCCATAGTAACGGCACAAACGTCGGCTTTACTTTTAGAAGACCAAAAATTGTGTTGTTAACTTGCATGTTGCCATATTTGGCGACCAAAGGATCAAGGGTTTTAGAGAAAAAGGGGAATGAAACACAGGTATCAAAAACTGTGTTCGACCACCTTAAAAATTATTCCACGAGCGCGCGTTGGATATGGGATGGTAGATAGCCGACGAAGCGCGTTGCGCCGAGTTTGCTATCATCATCTCATACTCAACAAGCGCAAGTGGAACAATCGTTTTATTAAAAACGCCCCCAAAATATACAAAAAAAAAACTAACATAAAAATGAAAACGCCCCAAAAAATCAAGCATACGCTTACCATAGTTGTAGAGCATGGTATAATGGCTCATAACCAATGATGGCTAACCCAATGAAAACTCTCGAATTGCATCATCCAATGATGTAGTTTTTAGTAATTATTAATAGCCAAGGTCTTCTCGTGCATCATATTCTAAATTCCATGCCTAAAATTTCTCAACAACCTAATCATTCACGAAGCGAAACAATATTTCTATGCAAAATAAATATTTCCTTGTTGACTCTCAACAGCAATCATATAATCTAAATGTATCCTTAATTCACTATAAATATTAGAGACAATTGTATTCTTTATGACAGTTTATCCTGGGAGAAACTCGAATCTACATATTAACTTATTTGCTAAACAAAACAAACACTATCACGGACCACAACATTTTGTAGAATCGCTACTGTTAAAATGACCCTGAAGCACTCTTATCTGATACGAATTTGTATCTTTTTAAAAAGCTTTTACAAAATATAAAAAAAATGTTCAGACTCAGACGTAACCCTGACTCGTGCCCAGGCTCTATTTAAACGCAAAATGCAACTGAAGTCGCTCCAGGCGCCCATGGCTACGTCAGCTACAGTTTTCCAACCTGACAAACAGACATTGCTTACGAGTCAGTTTGCAAGCAGTAATTATAAGATATGCGGGTGAACATTAATTCTACTTTTCTTATGAAAATAATTAACCCGGTTTTCCTAATCAGGATTGATGTTAAATACTAGTATAATTTTACAAGTTTTCACTGGCGACTTCTTGCATTTGTACTACTGATTTTATGCTGGCTAAACTCAATTTTGGGCTGAAAATTAGCAGATAAATTCCAGTTTACACAATAGGAAATTGCCGTTTAATGCCGGGTTAGTAAAAGTCGCATTTCGAACAACTGTGCCATCAGTACTCAGAAGAAACGATGTTCACGAAGCTGTCTTGCATTCCGTGATGCATCCATCTCTAAACTAATCTAAAGTCCTCTTTTAGTTAATATATATTAATGAATTAGAACTATGTAAACTAATGTTCGTACTTACAACCTGAATACAATTACATAACGCTTCGTTTTCCACTGTAAGTCTGACAAAAACTCAACAGCACTATCAAAAAAATCCCAGCTCCTTCTCCGGGTACCGGACACTGGCACAAATCAGATCATATTGTTTAACCATTGCTTGGGAGTCTTGTATTTTGGTGCAGTATTGTCTCTCGTCTTCTGTTTCCATTATTTTAGTATTCTATTATTTTACATTGTAAAAATCGGGAAATGTCTTCCTATAAACAGTCGCTACTGATCTCTTTATCGAAGCATTTACATTTTAATGTACTATTATTTTAAGGTCATATTTCCCTTGTAGGGAAAAGGACAATGATGATGATGATGATGATGACGATGATGAGGATTTCATGATGACAACGACGATGATGATGACGATAATGTTCATGTATTATTACCTGTCTATTTTTCCATCTTTTCATCTTTTCTCTATTCCTGATATTTCAAGTTACATTTATTTACACAGAATTATCCGGCTGAATCTTTACGTAAAATACATCGCTCCTTTCATTCTGTCGCTGACATCTACATCTACATCTACATTTATTTAGTTGATAAAGTCCCGCAAGACATCACATCAACTGTACCAAACATATATGCACATATGCATAAGCTAGATAAAAAGGATAATTAAAAAATAATTCTTAAGTACAATTTACTTTACTCATTTCACGTGTTTTCCTAAATTTAACTTAAAATCAG
Source organism: Orbicella faveolata (assembly GCF_042242905.1). Classification (NCBI taxonomy): domain Eukaryota; kingdom Metazoa; phylum Cnidaria; class Anthozoa; order Scleractinia; family Merulinidae; genus Orbicella; species Orbicella faveolata. Next base: position 27,761,354 of record NW_028301563.1, read on the forward strand.
ATAATGACTTGCAATTTACTAAGTCAGCGGGCAGTAGGTTCCACTCTGTTATTGATCTAGGAAAAAAAGAAAACTTAAAAACGTCCTTAGATACTTTTGGCATCCTATACTTAAAAGCATGGCTGTTGCCTCCACACTCTTGCAGACTTCTCCAAATCTACAGTATCGCCGCCCCTAAAAAGTTGAACACGACAACCATTAAAACAAACAAACAAACAAACAAGGTCACGAGAGTAGAAAACTTGCCGAAAATCTTGCCACAAAAAAAAAAAAAAAATACCTGGTGTCTAGCTCGGAATGCTACCAAATGTGCATAATAGGCAGGGGCTGGCATCGAGACACTGCGAGTGCACCGTGCATATACGTGACATAGCTGATAAGTGAGCTGTTGAAGACCGTCTGCTGTGAAGGCGTTATCGTCGTACAAAACGTGATAGTGTGTGGGTCGGCTTGTTCCCTGAGGAGAAACCAATAACCTTCACGGTAAAATTACAGCCTGAAAGTCTGAGCAAGGTAAATACCTGGTCTAAAACAAAGATTACAGTTAGGTAATGCATAAGCTAATGTCTAACAAAAATGATGATGATAATGATAATGATGATGATGATGACGATGATGATGATGATAATAAAATTTTAATAATCAAACATTTTAGCAGAGCTGATGTGGTCGTATAAAATAAAAATTCCTAACTAATTACAATTCCTAACTAATTACAATTTAAAATAAAACTATTTAAAAAAAATATAAAAAATATATAAGAGGAGAAGGACTGTGGGAGGAGAGGGAAATTATCTTAAAAGTTTAATTAAAAAAAAAAAGGAAGAAGAAGAACGTTTATATTACCAGTAAACAACTTGGTCAGCAGAAACTAAGTTAATATGTAAAGGCAAGGAAAGGAGGGAATGAACTGATCGGCTGCTTCTAAAAAGATAAGCAGGTGGGATGCGTTTAGAGGGGACAGATAGACAAAGACAGTCAGTCAGTTAGGCAGACAAGCAGAATAGACGCACAGACAGATAGATAGGGAAACGCATAAAAAAGGCATACACAAAAATCAAACAAGAAAGCAGACACAGAAAGACAGACAAACTGATTAGATTACTGGTTGATGAGTGTCAGGGGTCTTTACCAGCAGGTCTAATGTTGCGTTCCTTTAGGATGACCAAGAAAAGGCTTGTGATCCAAGATCACTCGGATCATGGCGCATCAAAGGAACCAAGGAATCATTGTCCAGAGCAAATACACCAGGTCATTTGATACACCATGATCTTAGTGATCCTGGATCACAAATCGATATTTATCCTGATCCAAATCTTCCAAAACGCACGTTACCTAAGATTTTTTTAATTTCATGGTTTATTTGTAATACGCTATTTTACAATAAATTTAAAAAAAAGAAAGTAACTTGTTCATCACAACCCACGGTTAGGCAACTTGGAGTTTCCCACTGAGTTAAAGTAGCAAAAAAAAACTTTTCCAAACGTTACATACAGCCAAAGCTCTCCTTGCGACCAATCTCGTAAGCGACCAGCTCTGGTTACGACCACCTTTGTGAAACCCCGTTTGAACTGTGATTTAAACTTTGTAGTGAAAAGCTGTTGCAAGTGACCGCGCCGTAAGCGATCGCGACCACTCTCTTGGATTACCCAACTGAACTTTTCCTTTGTTTTTAAACTCTTGTAAGCGACCACTCAGAATCTTTTACATATACATCAACACTTTAATAAAAATGCACACTGCGCTGATGGTTATTTTTGTCAAAAAAAAAAATTGAACGTAAAAATTAGCCGTGTCTATGTCAGATATAAAGACACCCGTTAAACATAAATCTTTTGTTTTATCTTTGCGAATCATTGAGTTTCTGAAGCTCTCCAAAAGTTTCATCCAAAAAATGGCAACATTTCAACACAACATATCCCAACATTCTTCGCCCAGGATTTGCAAGCTCCGGCCAAACGATCGCAACATTTGAACGCAACCTATCGTAACATTGTTGGGTGCAACATGCTGCGCGCGTTTGGCCACCCTGTTGCGACGTGTTGCGACTTGCTGGGTATTGAAAATCGAACTAGTGCGCATTCCCGGGCGCAACATTGTTGCACGAACCTGGCCAAACGACTAGAACATCATGCTACATCCACAAATGTTGCATGAAAAATTTGACCAGTTTCAAACTTTACCCAACAATACTCAGGACATCGAAACAGGGTGATCAAAAGCGCGCAACATTTTGCTTCCAACAATGTTGCGATATGTTGCGTTGAAATGTTGCGATCGTTTGTCCGGGGCTTACGCCACCACCCTCGATTGTCTTACCACGCGGCCGCTTACGAGAGCTCATTCTTGTAAGCGACCAGCTTTACGTACGACCACTTTTTCGAATTTCGGAGGTGGTCGCTTATGGGTGTGTTATACCACTGTCCACGGTGATGCCTGGAGGTACATTCTGAGCTTTGCCTGAGGCATCTCGTCTGTCTTCACAGAACAATCTTGTGTGATGCCTCTTCTGAACCACAACAAAAGTGATTCTTGGGGGATATTCCTTTTCTAGCATCATACAAGCCTTCTGAACAGCACGCACTTCATGAACAAGAACTTGGTCAAACTGACCCTCGCTGACTCCATCACGGTAGAAAATGATCTTGGACGGCTTAAGTTTCCTGTTGGCTTTGTAGAACTCGATAAGAAGCTCTTTCACCATGACTGCCAGATCTTAAATAATTTCCTGAGCACCTCCTGACTTCTCGTGTCTCTGCGCTCGAACCCGTGCGCAGTATTTGGTTGCATCTTTATCCATACTGGCTACAACAGCAGCGATAGATGGAATCCCATTTTCAGTGGGAGAAGGGTGTGTTACATCAGCACCAAAGATGATGACAGGTTATCTAAAGACAGGTGACTTCTCTGACGGATCAATAACTTGACTGATTCCAACTAGTTTGGAGTTTATCTTCAAAGAGATATTGGCACAGATTTCAGGTTTCGCTTGTTGCACAAGTTTTGATTGAACGCACTGGGTTGGAATTCCAATCACATTGTCGCCAATTCGTTTAATCTCTGAGTAAAGATCTTCAGATTTCTCTGGCAAAACAGCCATGATAAGCTGTAGTTCGGACAGGTCCTCTGCCCATTTGCAAAACAGTCTTTCCACCTAATCAAATGATTAAGTAAAAGCTTCAATCTTTCAGCACTGGTTGGTCGTCAATACCCATCAAGCCACTTATAACTGTTCAGTCCGCCATGTTGGAGGACCCTTTTGATGGCTTCCCTTAGTGTTTTTCCTTCTTGAGGGCAGGCATTGAAAACGGTTTTGCTTTGTTTTGGTTTGTTTTTGTTTCGGTTACATCTGGCTTTTTGCTGAACGTTAGGTTTAAAATGAGGATGCTGGTTTATTTGAAGTGTCTTTTGTCAGTCTTCTCGAATTGACTTTGACAAAAGCCACTGAAAACCTTTGTGCACACTATAACACTTTAAGGAAACAGAATTCTTACGTCATTTTATCTCTCTCATATTTCACAACAGTGGGCTCCTGTCATGTCACGTGACCTCTTAAAGTCAAAATATCTCTTTTGTGAAATGGGAACACTTTTATTATTTCCTTAAACTTTGATGTTAGTTTCATGATTTTAGGGCCATTAGAATTATCGTTTCTGCGCTTGGAAACGTTTATTGGGAGACTGAGTACTGGTAAAAGAAACAGTTTATTTCCAAAGCAATGAAATATTCATTAGTTACCAGGCATAGTTCCTTTGCTGTTGTCATTAGGACTTGTCCTGCACCAGTTCAATTGAAATCTTCTTTTTACAAACTGCGCCCATTCTTGCTTAAAAATTGTCCACGATTTTTTGGCCGTATCAAGTCACGTGGCCTAATTTGCATAAGTTCGACAGGTCAAAAATAATCAGTTTAGGAGATGTATTTGTCTACCAAAAGTTTATATTGTTATGAACAAAGCCTCAGAAGGTAGACCACCCCCTAACTTTTTTGAGGAATATAACTGCTGACCCATGCCTTAATTTACCCGAGTGTACGAGGTTTTTTTAATAGATAAATTCTCGATTTCGGCATTAATAACTTGTGTCATCGATGAGGAGACTATACATCAACTTTCTTTCCCTTGCTTTTCCCGTTAGTTCTGCCCAGCGATTCCTTGCGCTATAATCTTCAGGAAGTTCTCTTCTCCGTGCGTTTCCAGGTCAGTTGTTTCGTCTTTCTCCTATTCTTCCTACTTGCAAACGGCAAGTCCCCTTGCACAATCCTTGTTGGTCCCCGTACATTCCCTGTATTCCCTCCCGCCCTGGAGACTCTCCTCTGTAAATGTAAGGGATGCTTGTCGTCTCGCTTAGAGGTGTAAGTCAAGGATTTTATTCTGACTTCGCGTGCTCAGGACGTAACGCCACTAGTTAGCCGTCACAGGAGTGGATCCAGGATTTCTCTTAGGAGGGGCTGCACCACTAAGGAATGGCGTTACTGACTGGTGAGGTAAACAAAATTTTAAAAGTGAATACGAAGAGGACTTTATCCCAGGGAGGAGTGCGCACCCCCTGCACCTTCCCCCTAATCTCGCCCCTGCGTCAAAGTATCTTCTGGGATGCACTTGTAGATAAAATTAGAAAAGTGCTGTCTTTTCCGTTCGCTGGTTTAACTCATTCGTTACGTTCCTCTAGCGGAGGTCTTTTCCTGAAAAGCGGCCTGCCAAAAAAAAAAATCTTCGGAGGTGGGAATGGGTGAACCACTTCTCGATTTTCCTCGCTCGGTGGAGACATTCGAAGACCCAGACGAAATTAGTAACGGAAGTCTTTTCGATTTAATGTTTCTATCAAGCTCTAGCTAGTTCCGATGAATAATTCCGGTATTTCTCGGTGGCCTTCTACTATACGATCAAACATAGGTATAATGGCTAAAAACCGATTCAGTCAACCAGTCAGAAAGTTAAAAATGCATTAATGCATTATTCATAATTAGTATTGCCCGGACCAAATAAAAGATAACTACAAGTAACCCAGAGCCAACCCTAACCATAACTTTATAGCAAAAACTAACTGTTAAAAAAATCGCGGTTAAAAAAACAGTAGGAACAAAAGGCGCTCTTCGGTGACTAACATGACAAAACAACGCATGTAGTAAAATCTTCTAATTATGCTCATATTATTACATGGTTTGCGTTTCTAGCCGATCTAACGCGAATTCTTATTGACTAAGTGTGGGGCGTAATTCTCCCGTAATGCCCAAGGGCCGATCACGGGCCTGGAAGGTCTGAGCAAAAAGCTATATATTAAACAACGTGCTAACCTTGAACGCTCGGTCCTTTTGCAATATTGACCTCGCTATTGCTCGCTCAATACGGCATGGTTTAAGATCTTCCCGTAAATACCTCACTCTCGGTTAATAAGTAGTTATTAACGATCGAGATGGCCGAGGCTTGCGCTATAACTAATAAGCCTGGTGAGTTTTGGAGGTCTTTCAACTTTGTTTATGACTAGAGACAAAGTCAACGTATTTTGATTCTTATTTCTCTGCTTTTTGTTTTAAAGCTGGAGCCCTATATCGAAATCAAGTTATTTATGTTGGTTTTGAAACGTGATGTTAATTCGTTTTTTGTCGCAGGAACTTACTTTACCGTAGATGTTATCAAGTAATTGTCACTTTCAAACAAGGCCTTACTTACTTATTTAATCTACTGTGGTTGACCAGCCCTCAGCTGCTATGTCCGTTAGGGAAATAGTCATAACCGCTAGGTTTTGCGTACGTGTTCTCCGGTTAGATATATCCACGAGGTTTTCCTCGGTTAGGTCAGTTCAAGTGCAGATTTCATTGCGTCAACTTCTACTCGGCATTAGGCCATAGTTTCTCTATACACTGTTACTCGTCTATTCTATCAAGTCAATTTCAGTGCGTGTGCAAACCAAATTACGTTAGCTTCTATTTTCGTTATTGTATTTCAGTTCGAACCGGCATCGGTTTACATCATACGACTTACGGCTAAGCTTACAGCACGTGGTTTAATTCTACCTTCGTCTTGGCACGTGATTCATTTCATTTGAGTTTGTATGGAACATTGATCTCTGTCAATTAAACTCTGTTTATATCGTAGTCAGAAGTTCTTGCATTTATTTTGTCGAGTTCGTTTTAACACTACGCACTGCTCTACGCATGTGATTACTTGGATTTTTGGCCTGCTATATGCTGTCCTTGTAATTCACAATTTACACATTTAGACATAGTTAACAGAGGGAACCCGCTAAACAAAAAAGAAGCAAACAAGATTTATGGTCTTTGACCCTGCACATCTTCTGTTTTATGCTCATTGACTATGCATGAATTACATAATGTTATGAGAAAATTCGCCGTTCCACAGACAATTCTTTATTATTTGGAAAATTATAGAAAAAACCTAACGGTAGCCTCTTTTCAGTTAACAGCTAGAAATCTTAAGTTATTGTTCTACTTTGTACTTTGCCGATTCTTTGTACACCTGAGCGTGTGCAACGCTGTTTCACTAACTTTCATTTAGAAAACAAGTAGTTCGTTATCGGGTCATTTGAGTTTCTTTTCATTATTAAAATCTACCTTCCGCTCCCTTAGAAACCAGCCAGCTGAACTACTTTTCACTAATGGAGTTTTAATGCTTTCTATTCATAGGATAATTTTTCCTTGCTGTCGGTAACACCAATTCAGAATTTCAAATTCAAGTATCTCACTTTTAATTTCCTAAGTTTGTCTATCTTAATCTCAGCCTGTGTAATTTTAATCCTAGCACTCTATTTTTAATTTTGGAAGCCTCGTGGTGTTGATTAGAATTCGCTATCTTAATTAAGTACTTTCCGCTCGTATTGTATACTTGAAGTTACATTAGCATATTATAAACACTTGACGTGTAAAGGATGATATATAAGCAAGTGCGTTTGTAAAGCTTTTTCGATTACATCGATTACATCGGCTACATCGTTACGATTTTACAGCGGCTACTCCGCCGAGTATGTCAGTTTCACCCTCAACGTTAGAGTGCAGAATAAACTACTGTTGGACCAAGTTATGTCTCTTCCTTGACGTCCGTATTGAAGACCATTGAAGTAGATCCTCGTGTACCAGGAAATCGTGACGAATTTCCGTTCCCGCAGCCAAGCAGTGCTCTCCAGAGTTAGATTCCCCAGTTGTCAGTTCAAGTGTCCGTTCAGTCCGAAATTTACAGTGTTGCAGGAAAAACTTAATCGTCACAATAGCTTACCGAGAAAACCTTATCGTCACAATAATCGGTATGCTTCTAATGGTCAGTTGTACGAGCACACATAGCAACCTTATGTATTTTGCCAGGTTTTGGGCAGTCAACCCCCAAAATAGCCAACGAAAATATACAACAAAGAGCTATACCAGGTTTGCTAACCATTCCCTCTATTATCTATGATTTAGATAACAACTGAATCTCTGCATCAATATCCTGGGCAGTCTAAATTTAATAACCTTAGCTATAAATAGAGTGGAGTGTTGTCGTGTCGATTCGTTACGTAAAATACATCACTCCTTTCATTTTGTCGCTGACTTGAATGGCTTTTGCAGACTTCTCCAAATCTACAGTATCACCGCTCCTAAAAAGTTAAACACGAGAGGAATTACAAAACAAACAAACTAGGCCACGAAGAGGTACGTAGAGAATTTGATAAAAAATCTTGCCTCAAAAGACCTACCTCCCATTGGTCACGTGGTGTCTGGCTCGGAACGCCACCAAATGTGCATAATAGGCAGGGGCTGGCATGGAGACACTACGAGTGCACCGTGCATATACGTGACACAGCTGATAAGTGAGCTGTTGAAGTGCGTCTGCTGTGAAGGCGTTGTCGTCGTACAAGACGTGATAGTGTGTGGGTCGGCTTGTTCCCTGAGGAGAAATCAGTAACCTTCATGGTGAAACTATTTTACAGTTTGCGAATCTGACGGAACAGTGTTGGGATTACCTCCGATTAAATACATTGTCGTAAACGAAGATTACAGTCATGTAATAAAGCTTGATGTTTAACACACATAATAATAAGAAAACAGGTGCGGGAATAACGGGAACAATTTGCAAGTTAAAAAAAACAGAATAAATAGATATATAAACAGAGATGAAAAAGAGGGAAATCTAAAGCGACATGCAAGTGAGATGTATATAAAGAACACAGACAGACAGACAGACAGACAGACAGACAGACCGACACTCAGGCAGGCAGGCATACATACACAAACATAAACAAACAAAAAAACAAACAAACACACAGAAAGGAAGACAGACAGACCGGCAGGCGTAATTAATGACTGGTTGCTCAAAGAGTGACAAGGGTCCTCACAAGCAAGTCTAACGGTCCGTTTCTTTGAGATGCTCTAGATCAGAACCTATGATCCAAGATTAAGCTAACGCCAGCCTAGTCATAGTTCATCGAAGCAACTGATGAATCCTTGCTCACAATAGATTCAGCGGTTCCTTCATCCTGGATCATAATTCTTGATACGGATCAACTGAAAGAAACGTAACCTGAAATTGGCTCAGTAAATGGTTTCTCTAAAAACCTCTGTTACGATAGGAAAAAAAGAGCTATTTGTTCATCACAATCCACTGTAAAGCGAACTGGAGTTTCGCTTTAAGTTAGGCTTTCAAAGAACGTTTCCACCATTAAAATAGCATCAACTTACCTGGATTCCAAAATGGCTGCACAGATAGAAGTCAAACTCATATGGGTGTGTTATACCACTGTCCACGGTGGTGCCTGGAGGTACATTCTGAGCTTTGCCTGAGGCATCTCGTCTCTCTTCACAGAACAGCCTTGTGTGATGCCGCTTCTGAACCACAACAAAAGTGATTCTTGGGCGATATTCCTTTTCCAGCATCATACAGGCCTCCTGAACAGCACGCACTTCATGAACTAGTACTTGGTCAAACTGACCCTCGCTGACTCCATCACGGTAAAAGATAATCTTGGACGGCTTAAGTCTCCTGTTGGCCTTGTAGAACTCGATAAGAAGCTCTTTCACCATAGCAGCCAGATCATTGATAATTTCTTGGGCACCTCCTGATTTCTCGTGTCTCTGCGCCCGAACCCGTGCGCAGTATTTAGTTGCATTTGCATCCATACTGGCGACAACAGCCGCGATAGATGGAATCCCATTTTCAGTGGGAGAAGGGTGAGTTACATCAGCACCAAAGATGATGACAGGTTCTCTAAACACGGGTGACTTCTCTGACGGATCAATAACATGATTGATTCCACCTAACTTGGAGTTTATCTTCAAAGAAAGATTGGCACAGACTTGAGGTTTCGCCTGTTGTGCCTGTTTAATTTGAACACATTGGGTGGCAATTCCAAGGACATTGTCGCCAACTCGTTTAATCTCTGGATAAAGTTCCTTGTCTTTTTCTGGTAGAACAGCCATTATAAGCTGTAGTCGTGGATAATCCACCGCCCACTTGGAGAATAAACTTTCCACCTGATCAAACGAAGAACTAAAATTAAAACTCAAGTTCTTCTCTACTTTAATTCTTGATTCATTACCTAGCTATAAAATAAGCTATGTGCATATGGTTTTAGAGGATTGGAGTCCTTCATTTCCTATCATCAGTCCAGAGGTAATAATCAAAGACAGGTGTGAATCTCTCGCAGCTCCCATTCAATGAGTCTCGTCAGTCGTTCAATTTGGATTTCGCATGATCATTTGAACGAAAGCACTCTAGTGCAGACTTATCCAAAAGCCCAGAAAAGTTCAGTAAATTTGATCGCCGGCCAGCCAAACGTTTTCAAACTATTGTGGGCACTGGCCGTTTTCCAGAAACATTCACTGTGAAATAAAGTTTGCCAATTGCTGTTTTGATATCAACTTGGTCCTTGTTGAAGCATGCAACATTAAAAACCATCATCGAATCCTTCATGAGGAAGTAAACCTCACATTTAAAGTATTTTCTAAATATCCCTAAATACAACGTTTTCAAAAAACGAGTGTCTTCAAGGTTTGGGGAGTAGCAGTCAAACTGAATTCAATGGATAAGAGAAATTGTACGTAATATATCGAACACGACAGACCATGTTTGACCACATTCCCAAACACCGAGAAGAGAATAGAAAATACGACGCGTAGCGGAGTATTTTTGACGAACTTTGAGGTGTTTGGAAATGTGGTCAAACACTGTTTCGAGCGTTTGATATATCTTCTCAATCAAAACTTAAATTAAGGAGAAAATGGAGAAAGAAAATCGTAAAAATTTATGCTAATTAAGATCATATATCCAAAGACCGTCACCGTCATGATTTCCTTTGTTTAAACGTAATGAATTATTAATGAGTTTGAGAAGCCCTGCATCGTACGGGGTACCCGACAATTTACCAGACGCAGCATTAAAGGAATGACTTAAATGTATATCTCTACGCAGAGAAAGGCGCCATGGCAGTAGCGCCTTGCCTAAAATCAGAACACATTGAAAGTCGTCACAACACTTGCCCTCAAGGGTGGTCAACGTCTCAACTGAAATTCTGAGCATTTTGTGGCTACATTGGCTACGAGGAAATGCACTAATTAGAAATAAGCTTAACACTACTTCTGCAATAAAATTACGGATATCCATTATTTATTGAAGTGTAGTGTTTGACAAGTATACTTTTAGAAAAACACATCAGTTCTTACATCACGGAAGTTCCTAGGATATTCCACAGCAGTTGGTTGCTCTGTCATCCTCATTCCCTCTCGAGTCGACACAGAGGCCATTTGCTTACAAAAGTTCCTCAGCTGATCTTCGCTACACCTACTGGCAAAGCAAGCTAAGGCCCAAGTGCTAATACGAGCTCCCTCGTGAAGCAATTTGCTACGCATGTCCCAAGAACCATCCCGTGGAACCAAAGCTTGATCTTGTGGTCCAAGCTTGATTTTTGGTGCTGGCAGTACGCGGCCATCTACCTTGACCATTTCAGGGCTAACAGAAGTCTGGAACTCCTCCTTTAAGTATTTACTATTGGTTTGTATCATTTGTTGGGCCTAGAATGGAACGATCAATGAGATATTTGACAATATGCATATATACAAATTTACTTTATGTAATATCAAATGGCGTTTCCCTCATTTCCTAGGGAAAAAAAAAAAAAAAAACCTTACAGGATCGTTAAGAATCTTTAGTTAGGAGATCTCAAAAGACCTTCTATAGATAATGGAAGATAAGGATCTTTCAAGTAAATTCTTAAAAGATCTTTAAAAGATATTGAAAAGATCCTTACATGGAAGATCTTGTAAAGGTCTTTGCACGGATCCTCAAAGAGCTTCAAAGGTTATGGCAAGATGTTTGAACAAAATCACTTAAGATCATTGACCATTCTTTAAGATCTTGATCAAGATCTTTGAAGCTCCAGCAAGAACTGTGAAGATCTTGACCAGGATATTTCAGGATCTTGATTAAGTTCCTGGATAAGATCGTCATGAAGATCCTTTAGGATCCTTGAAAGATTTTCTATGGACTGCTACCAGTAAGTCCGGCGACATTGCCATGAATAGGGGGTATGATACCCTCTTAGGGTTAGTAGCGGCTAACTTGAGTCATCACTGGTGTTTTACTTGTGCTCATGTTAATGCTTTTTAAAACCAATAAAATTGAGCCTGCAATGGAACTCTCGAGAGTCACAGTTCACTCGTTTCATCAAGATGCAGTAGGGAACGAAGACTAGAGGAACGCGACAGGAGAGCCCTAGGTGGGATTTAACAAACATACCCAATTCTGAATAGCCTGTTGACGTTCAGGTGCAGGACGAGCAGTACTTCTGATCATGTTTGCCGTCTGTTCCTCTGATAAATGCCTTTTTTGACAAGGAATGATGGTGCACACTTCCAATGGCAGGTAACGGTCCTTTTTCTGGCCAACTTGTAGGCAGGGTAGGTGAGGATATCTGAAATTAAGAGAGTACGTTTTTTTTGTTCTTTATTTTGTTGATGAATTTAGATTTTCCTTTACAAATTTAGGTGGAAGATGCACAACAAAGTCTACACTCAATGGCTGGTTTCCATATTATAGCTTCAATCTCTGTAAAAAAGGTTCAGTGATCGCTACGATCATAAATCAGGAAAAAACGCTTCAGCGAGTGTAGCGATCGTCGTCGCACCAATTGCTGAGGTAGACGTCAGCACTATGTCGACAATCATAGTATTGATCGATATCGTTGCAATAATAAGGAAACCACTCTTCAGAGATTGAAGCAATTGCTGAGATGAAAATTATAGTTTATGCACTTTGTACTTCTGGAAAATTGTATTTAGGTCACTAACTCGTTATTTAAACTACTTATACACAATCGAATTACTCAATACCTCAAATGCAATTTGTATGTATTCTTAAAATACTCTGCCACGGTTGTTTTGCTCTTGTTACCAGTTGCTCCATCTTCAACTACAAACTGTAGCTTTTCTGCGGGAGCACTTGATACTCCCCGCACGGTGTACTTTCTCTTAAAAGCGGTTGCATGAGTAGCTTGTATACGAATTCCTTAAGGACAAAAAAAGTATTAGTACACTTGTTCCAACACTGAAAGACATTCACTACCCTGCATGTCTTCTAACCCCAAATAGAAATATGTCTCGTAAGACCTTACTAATTAACAAAAGTTTTAAAAAGTCCTGCAACCCAAGAATACATATAATTATTAATATTATTTTTTTCCTCAGCACTGATCATCTGTGTTCGTAGTAAATCTTTGCATCTAGAGCTAGACCAAAGTCTGTTTCTGATTGCCGTCACAAGTGAAAAACTGTTGAAAAGTAGTTATGCTATCCACTGGACAGTATTATCCATTCTTTCAACAATTTGGACCCCCAGATGGATTTAATAAATTATGCCAAATTTACGAAATAAAATAACGCATAAAAGAAAGTGTGTAAAGATTAACTGAGAGTATAAAATTTTACGTTACATGATGCAACTAAAGTCTTCTGCAGTCTTACCACGTATGGCCTTTTCAAGTCTTTGCTTTTCAAACCGAAAGCTACGGTTTTCAAGACTTTGGGGTGTTACACCCCGTCCAAGAATATCACATAGGAAGTCAATGACGGGTTGTTCCTTGTAAAAACCTTTTGCAGAGACTGAAATAAAATAACCAAGAAAAAGATAACCATTCAATATTTGATGAAGTGAACATGCAGACATAAGCTGACTTAATGGCTTCTGGGCAGATATAGCAATTAGAACTCATACCGTCTAGCAAAAATGCAAACATACAGGACTTGCATATTTTTTTTTCAACTTTTCGAAGAGTGATCTACAGAGGTATTTAATGTCACACAGTGCAAAATTCATACACACGTGTTATTGAGTTGATATAATCGGCACAATATGGATATGATGCAAGTTTGAGCACTTGAGCAATTCCTTGAATATGACCTTTATAATCAACATTCAGGTCTGGGGGTACTCCCAGAAAAATTGGGTGGGGGTATGCAGCCTAGTTCCCAAAACCCTTACCCTTTTTAAGACCAAAATCTGCGATTTTCCCTACCCATTAAACCCCAGACCAAAAATTTGATACCCGTTGTGGCAGGCACAGTTGCCCTAAACATAATTTATGAAGGGCTTATGTTGATGGTGTTATTGATAATGATGAAAGGGTAGCTTCCTCTAAAACAGCATACCCAATTCAAGACTAGAGTGCAAAACAAATACCCTATTTAAGACCAAAATGGCCAAAATCCATACCCTATTTACATGTATGACCCCAACGGCTGAAAACCCTACCCTTTACAGTTTCTGATGGAGCTGCATTTGAAAACATTAATTCTGAATATTGAACGGTCACAGCACGATTAACTGTCCCAGGGAATTTGAGCCTGATGTATTGAATACTTTCTGTGCGACGTGGGTTTAAAAACTCACAACTTTTTAAGAATGTATGAGCTCATTAGCGCTTTTGCCACCCAGAAATTTTGTAGTTTTTGGTAGCCAATTTCTCCTCGAACATTACACCCAAACAGCCAAACATTTCATTAATTACTAAGTTTCACAAGCTCTTTAAATGTTTGTGGTCAATTCCTGTCTAGCGTGATGCCTTCTTAGTTCTATGTGCCATGTTTTATGTTTATGAGGAAAATGTAAACAATGACGTCAGAAAAGATTGGCCCATGAAGCACACTAAGGGCAGGGCAGTATGACTTTATATAGCGGTATTTTTCGGCAGTGTGAAACAAAAGCCAGAAATCTGTCTGTGTTTGCAGGCTAGATTCTATACTCGCCAAATATTTTTTTTTTGAAAAGAGTAATGTCCCACAATTGTTAAAATGCAATAGTCTTCAATTTGTACGTGAACATAAACTTGCTGTGATACGTGGCTAAAATACATGTAATAATGGTCAAAAATTTCAAAGACGAAATAACCATAATTGTGATGTGTATTAGACAAAAGTGTATCACTACGGTAGAGACGCTCTTCATGTTTTTCCTTAGTCTCTGGTGTTACATTTTCCATCAAGTAAAGTAGCTGGGGAAAATCGCCTTGTCCCTAACCTGGCCCTTAATCAGGACAGCCTAGCCAGCAATGTACTGTTCCTGTTTTTGTTAAAATCATCATATTGCTTACCATCAATGTTCACCAGCATAGCCTTCCACTCAGAATGTCTAACACTTGAATAGAAACCAAACCGCACCTCACACCCCTCACCCAGGGGTTTCCCTTGGCCATCGAATGGGAAGAACGATCGCCCCACAGGTGTGAAATAGAATGATGGCATCTCCCGCATGACAATATCTAATGCCTGAACTGCATCTTGAGGCACTTTTCCGTTTTGTTTACCACTCAAGAAGTTATTTAATTCAAGGAGACTAACTGGTGCTGCAAACTGGATTTTCACCTATAAAAGCAGTAAAGAACATTAGAAACCTTTTTTTGTGTAAAAGGACCTACAAACTTGCATAAGATTCCCTGCTGAATAAGTTATATTGCACTGGATTTCCAATGATCTGAGTCTCATTCTGAGCCAGCCCTCTGCAAAACCAGAAAATATCCATGCACCACATGAATGATTGCTGAAAATTCCAAGGGGCGGGGATTCTTAAATATGTACACTCTAAAATGACATTGTATATCATTATATTAAATATAGAACATGCAAACAAGCTGTTAAATACTCTAAGATTTGGTGAAAACAGCCCCTGCATAATTACAGGCAGTTGTCATCCATCCATTCCCTTGGAAAATGACTGTCCAGAAATGCCTTACTGAATACATTTTCCTCCCTACAGCGTTTCTATATAATGTACATTTACAAAATTATATAAATTATATAGCATTCATTAACATTTAGGCAGCAGTTGAAGCACAGAGCTTGGACTGTAAGTGTCTAAAGCAGTGCTTGGTGGCATAACATGTTTCCTAAGGGTATGCATGTCATTCCACCATCTTGGACGTTACATTTGCACAAATATGGCGAGAGAAAAATCATTTAAAAAGATAGAAAAAAAAAAACTTAAGAGACAAAGCAGAAGTATTATATTCAAAGGCATTAAATTTTTATCACAGAGCCATATTGACCATTTGCTGTGTTTGCTTTAGGAGATGAAAAAACTTACACTTTGACATTTTGTTGACTGATATATTGTTGTTGTTAGTTATACTAATTCAACATTGTTTAGAATGCTAGGTCCTCAATTTTTGTCAAATGACAAAATTTAATATTAGAACCAGGCTTTTAGGGCAATTATCACCAAGCTTCTTGGCATGCATTTAATGTTGTCCATGATGTAACATCCATGAGTGTAACGTCCATAAATTGTAACATCCATGACCTTTTGGAACTGATAAGTTTTGTTGTCACAGATATTTATTACTTGGTCAAATAAAAAAAGCACCTATGTTATTTTTATATCAGGTTTAGATACAAGCCATGAGAG
This sequence comes from Orbicella faveolata, assembly GCF_042242905.1. Lineage (NCBI taxonomy): Eukaryota > Metazoa > Cnidaria > Anthozoa > Scleractinia > Merulinidae > Orbicella > Orbicella faveolata. The sequence goes on from NW_028301563.1 coordinate 27,777,234, forward strand.
AAAAAAAAATTGCTTTAACTTTCATGGATGTTAGGTAACGTCCATGACAATATTTTTGACAGTTACACATTCCTCTGAAAAAATGTAAAATGAAAATACTGGATCAAACTCGAACTTGATTGACTTATGATTAAAAGATGATTGCAGCCATTATACCTGTATAGGAGTCCTTAAGAAGTCGCTTACTTTGGGTACCCCCCTCAGTAGTGCATGATACAATCTGCACTTAGCCATGACGTTTTGTTTTGAAAGTCCAGTTCTTATGCATTATGGCTCTGCAGTTAAAATCTTAGACTAGTTTACTTCAAAAATGGCTCCTTCTTTGTTCTCATGTGGAATGACCCATTATACATACTATTTAGCATAAGTTAGTTACCTTAAATTCCCTGTCTTTTCCTCCATCCTCACCAGCCAACTTGACGCTAAGTTCAGCCTATTTAACAGTCAGAACAAATCAACCTTTGGTTAAAAAGCATTGAGTACAAATGTACCGGTAAACATAATTACATGTATAGTGCTACAATTAATTTTTCAATTGTAAAACACAGTTCTGTTAGTCAAGTACATGTGCTCAGGACAAGCTTTCTTTGCAAAGTGACACAATCTTCTTGCAGGTTTTCATTTAACTAGTGACATTCATAGGGGCGGGGGCAGGACATAACCCTTAATAATGGGAGGTACACATTAGCAGAGGTGCTCCAGTATGTAAGGTACCTCTTTCCGCAGGGTGCTCCTTTATCTGACATGCAATGTTATGGAAAGTAACCTTTTATTGGAGTCTCCCTTTATGGAAGGTGACCTTTTACCCAGAAATGTCTCTTTATGAGATTAGTGCCCCTTAAAAGTTAATGGAGGATGCCAATTTATAGAAGGTTCCATTATAAATCATGGGAAGTGCCTCTTAATGCATGGTGCCTGCTATGGGAGATGCCTATTTATGGGAAGTTCCCCTTAATGGGAAGTGCAGTGATGGGAGGTACCCCTTTATTGGAGGTGCTCCTTTATTGGAGGTGCCCCTTTATGGGAAGTGCCCCGTTATGTGTGGTGCCCCTTTATGGGTCCCCTTTAAGGGAGGTGCTTCTTTAAGGAAGGTGCTCCTTTCTGGGAGGTACCCCTTATGGCTGATGCCCCTTTATGGGTCCCCTTTATGGGATGTGCTTCTTTAAGGAAGGTGCCCCTTTCTGGGAGGTACCCCTTATGGTTGATGCCCCTTTATGGGTCCCCTTTATGGGATGTGCTTCTTTAAGGAAGATGCTCCTTTCTGGGAGGTGCCCCCTTATGGCTGATGCCCCTCTATGGGTCTCCTTTATGGGATGTGCTTCTTTAAGGAAGGTGCTCCTTTCTGGGAGGTCCCCCTTATGGGTGGTGCCCCTTTATAGGAAGTGCCCCATAATAGAAGGTACCCCTTTACGGGAGGTGCCTCTCTATGGGAGGTACCCTTTTATGAGAATTCATGAGAGATGCACCTTTATTGGGGATGCCTTAATGGAATGTGTCCCTTTATGGGAGGTGCCCTTTTATGACAAATGCTCCCTCCTGGGAACTGAGTTGCCTCATCATGGGAGGTACTACTTTATGAATGATGACTCTTCATAGGAGTTAGTTCTTAAATGTAATAGGATTTGTCTCTCTAATATACACAATCATGTAAATGCAATATCTCCAGGTCCCTTACAGTTCAGGAGTTTTACACAGCAGTAAGACTATTCAGCTTAATAAACTCACTGGAGGAAGTTTGATTCTGCTATACAAATTCTTCTCGCCATCAAAAGCAGGGTGGTGACCTTGGAATGTTGTATCTTTGTACCTCCTAATGATTTCATTCACAACATCTCTCTTCACTGATCGGGGACACTTGTTTGGGGTAATCTCTACATCATAGTGGTAGAGATCTGATAGTTGTGATGAAATATTGAGGCGGAAGAAGTTTGCCCTTAACCTTATAGGACGGCCTACAGTACCATAGCCTGGTCTTTTAGGGGGATGCGGTCCACCATTTCCTTGTGTTTGACGAGCTACATGTATGTATTGGAGAGGAAACAACTTTATACATTAATTAACAAATTAATTAAAAGTAACTTGAGATAAAGTACTTTCATGTTCCAAAACTGCAAATCAGATCTGGTATGGTTTTTTTTTTAAAGTACCATGGTCTTGAAGTAATTTAAATTAATCCGACTTGCAACCATTGGTAACAGATAGGCTGTCAATAATATTAATGCAGTCAGAACATTGCAAGAAAGCCCACTAAAACACTCCTTGACTTCAGTATCACTTTGAGATACACACAGACACTGCAGGCTTAATGCTGTACAGTGCCAGTGTATAACAAACTCAGTCAGGTGCATATACAGTACAAAGTTTTGTGTGTGTTAATGTTGGCTACGGGTAATAACAAAGTGCACATGTACTATATAAATAGCTCCATCCCTTTGATTGTCTTTCCAAGGCTACAATGTACATGTTAGCTGCTATCTGTGAAAACAAAATTACAACTCACAACTCTTACAAATGCTGACGGTCAATCTTCAGAATCAAAATTTACCTTTTGTAGTCAAGCTGGAAGCAAGCTTTGTTAATTGTTCTACATCTTGTTTATCATCAGCTGTGGTTTTTGAGACACCAGCTGTCTTAACGGAAGTAGCAGCTGATACACCAGCTGTCTCAGCAGCAGCAGCAGCAGCAGTCACAGTGGAAGGCACTGGAGTAGAGGCAGAGGTGTTGGAGGCTGCCACACTTTGAGGTTCTGTAGAGGATTAAAATTGATTGATAGATATATTCAAAGTGTGTACACCCTGTTGCATTCCAGTGTACAATTCCTGTTATCCATGGTAATAGATGTCCAACAGTAGCAATTAAATAATGAAAGAATAAATGATGCAAATGCAGCCATAACACTACTGGAGAAATGACCTGAAAAAAAATTTTTTTCGGACATCTATTACCATGGAATTCATATACTTGAGCCGAGTATTACGTCCACTGAACATATAGGGCCAAACCCACACATGACCGCTCTAATGTGGCCTTGATAGCTCAGTTGGTAGAGCATTGCACCGGTAACACAAAGGTCGTGGGTTCGAATCCCGTTCAGAGTCTGAAATTTTTTCAGGTCATTTTTCCAGTAGTGTTAATGCTGCATGCGCATCATTCATTCTTTCACAATTCTTGTTATGTTTTATTTAGTAAACATGGTGGTCATATGCATGTTCTTGTACAATGTACATAATTCTTCCTTGTAAAATCTCAGTAACATATCAAGTTAAACCATATTCAAACAGAGCTTTTTTTTTCACACTACCTTCCTTAACTTAAGGAATACATGTTAAAGATTGCTTGCAATTCTGTTTATTAATGAAACTTAGAGAGATAATGTACAACATCCAAATATCTTTTCTTTGTTGCAAGCAATCTTTACTTGTCAGGATGTGGCAGACCAAAAATTACAGATAGGTATGCAAAAGTTGATCCATAGGCATGAGTAGCCTAGCCTCCTACACAGACACAGTCTTCCTCACCCTTGAATGTAATTATAGTTTTCTGATCACTTATTGTTGTTGCAATTTGTCTATGTTAGTTTTCTATGTATGTTGTATTTTATCTCAGGCAGTTCATTTAAAATAAGGAATCTAGAATTCTGTATAAACTGGCCTAATTAATAAGATATCTCCTTTTTATACTTGTAAACATATTTATTTTTTTGTTTTTGTTTTTGTTTTGATCATCTGTGCAATTGAATTGGAGTAAATAAATAAATGTCTGCTGAAACACCGGGCTATGCATGTGGCCCAATCACAGCACACTTCCTGATCAAGGCAAGGCACTTTGCACCCAGATAAATTTTGCAAAAGACTTCAATGGATACAAGCATGGTCTTTCAATGGGCTTGAACATTAAATTTATTTTTTTAAAATTACTTATTGATTTAAATCCTTATCAGCAAGAAGCTGTTAGAGAGTACAATGTATTTCATGAAGAAAGAGATGGACTTGTTCATACAAGACATTTGTTTGGTTAGGCCTGCAGGAAGTCTTCTTAAAACTTTAGATGACACCAAAATACTATATAGCGTGGCCTTTCAAAGAGTGTCTGAGACACTTAAAATATTATGTTTAAATTCCCCTTTGTGAAACTATTGGTATTTTGTGAAGAAAAAGATAAAAAGTGTTACTTTGTAAATCTGTGAACTTGGACTGGATTTGAAAAATTGCACATTTTAGACATACTTATACCTAAAAGCATAATTTGCCATTCAATGGGTGATTCCAGAAAATATCCATACCCTACCACCGCAGAATGAACATTTTAACCCCCCCTTGCCTTCAGAAATTCAAAAATGCTCTCACCCCCTCCCCCCCTCCCGATGCCCTCCGAATTCCAAAACCGTTAACACCCCCCTCCCTTCCAGATTTCTGTGTTTCTTACTTCAACCATCTGGAATTCTAGTTTGACTCACTACAACTTCCAACAAAAGGAATTTTATGCTTTTACATCTTTCCAGAAGTTTACCCACTCAGTCTATATGCACAATTGTTTTGTGTGTTAATTACTATGGAAATTAGAACATGGGTGGGCCAATTCCACCTAATTAACCGCGCGGCCATGGGCCGAGCGCGGTTCTAGGTTTACCCGGGGTTTATTATTTTTTTTTTTTTGTCGGTGACCAGACGCAGACCTCCGCTCGGCCAAATTTTGAGTCACGCAATGTGTGATGTTTTTGCGGCAGAAGCTGTTAAAACATAAATACACGGACAATTTTACGGATATTGTTTTCTTTTTTGTGGAAAAAAAAAAATTTTCTTTTCGTTTTTCAAAGCGTTGGATTTAAAGGGAATAATAAACACGCTAAAAAAAGGTATTACGTCAGCCATGGAATGCGTTGACGTTGCAGCTTTCACTTTCGCTACGTGACAAATAAGATCGTGTTTATTTTTGCAAGTTTATTTCGCCAGAAGCGACGTTCATTTATTTATTTGTAATTTTGTGAGCATTTCTTGTGGTTTTAGGCAAATGAAGTAAATTCTTTGGCTGTTTCATCGCAGCGAGTTCATAGATTGGAAGGAAAATTAAACATTTGCAAGCCAAGCAACGAACTTGTCAGAACGTGCAAGGATTACGTCATTGGTAGGGAAATAACCACCGTACTAAAGATAGCCGTGGATAACACAATTCTTGAATTATTTGACTTGTGTGACTTCTTTGCTAGCCCTTTACTCATGGGAAAAAACAATTAAATTTAATTGTGACTTTTAAGAAAGAACGCTGTTGTTAATAGTGTTTGTATCTTCATGCCCATACATATCCGGAAGAAAGTTCCAGACTGTATTACATCATTGGAGATCTCACAACGGCTACAACTGATGGTGCAATAATACAGTTTGTGTTGATCAAGTGATGTGGTGTCTGCAGTAATCAATGAATCATGAAGGATTGCTTTGGAATGTGCAATGCGTTGTGACTGTAGTGCTAAGAAAACAGTTTAATTTTAGAAGTGCGGTTATAAGATCTAACAGATCTTCTTGTTAGGAACTTGTTTGTGATGAATGCCAACCCGCCATGTTTGTTTACTATGCGCCAGTGAAAATATTCGTAATAGTAATTGGACAGAGTGGAGTACATTTCGGGGAGTAATCGTGTGAGTAATTTCAAAATCCCTCTGAACAAGTGAATATTGTTCGTAATATTGAAGGTAAACAAGAAGATCTGTTAGATCTTATAACCACGCTTTTAAAATTTAACTGTTTTCTTAGCACTACAGTCGCAACGCAGTGTACATTCCAAAGCAATCCTTGATGATTCATTGATTACTGTAGACACCACATTACTTGATCAACACAAACTGTGTTATTGCACCATCAGTCGTAACCGGTGTGAAATCTCCGATGACGTAATAGTCTTAATCTGGAACTTTCTTCGGGATACGTATGGGCATGAAGATACGAACACTATTAACAACAGCTTTCTTTCTTAAAAATCACGATTACATTAAATTGGTTTTTCCCTTGAGTAAAGGGCTAGCAAAGAAGTCACACGAGTCACATAATTCAAGAATTGCGTTATCCACGGCTATCTTTAGTATGGTGGTTATTTTCCTACCAATGACGTAATCCTTGCATGTTCTGACATGTTCTTTGCTTGGCTTGCAAATATTTAATTTTCCTTCCAATATATGAACTCACTACGATGAAACAGCCAAAGAATTTCCTTCATTTGCCCAAAACCACAAGAAATACTCGCAAAATTGCACATAAATTAATGACCGTCGCTTCTGGTGAAATAAACTTGCAAAGTAAACACGATCTTATTTGTCACATAGCGAAAGTGAAAGCTGCAACTTCAATGCATTCCATGGCTGACGTAATACCTTTTTTTTAGCATATTTAATATTCCCTTTCAATCCAACACTTCGATAAAACCAAAAGAAAATATATTTTACCCACAACAAAGAAAACAATATCCGTAAAATTGTCCGTGTATTAATGTTTTAACAGCTTTTGGCAAATAAACATCACATGTTGCATGACTCAAAATTTGGCTGCGAGGGAGTTTGCGTCTGGTCACCCACAAAAAAATAATAATAATAATAAACCACGGGTAGAACATGAACCATGCTCAGCCGATGGCCACATGGTTAACAAGAAATCCATCAACTTTAAGGCGTCTGGAGCTCAATGTGCAACCCAGATTTTATTGCTTTTCTTCTGTTAATGAACGTGAACATATATGTGATTGACCAATGTTTGTCTTGTTTCTTGCTTTCCGCAGTAGTTAGTAGTGTTGTCAGTTCGTTTGTGCTTTCACACTCTTGTCTGTCTCCTCTAGCAACCCCCTCATGCACTCAGAATTCTTATCGTAAGCACCCCCAGGCCTTTGGATTTCTAGTTCAAAGAGCCTCCTTGCCCTCAGAATTCCAAAAAGCAACAGTACAGGTAGTAGTTACTGTATATCGTACCAAAGGAGCCTGTTCATTTTATGATTGGTTTTTTATTACACCATTACCCAGTACAAATTGGCTCTAAAGTAAATTTCAGAGTGATCTCCAGCTGATCTTTATGAACAAGGGGAAAAAAATGTGCTGTCTGTTTCAGCAGACATTTACTGGGGAGGAAGACTGCATGAAAACCCTAAAGAGCTTTTGTGTAGAAGGTTATGAGTAGCTCTGAGACAGACGTTTTTGACCTCCAAACATGGAACCCATGCCTAAGGGGGTGATTACATGACAAATATTGGCCTGGCTGAAATTACAACAGGTTAAGTGGGGGTTGTGTTTAACAAAACTCAACCTAAGGGCTAGGCTCAAAATGTCTGCTATAAACATTATTTTTAATTTGGCACTGCGTTTAACTTATTACTATTTACAACTTTTGAGCTGCGATTAATCAGCCCAGCTTCTGAAACAAATCCTCTTGAAATGAAATTGGGAATTACATGAAGAAGATTTCAGCCCAGGCCTAGCTTCAGTCCGGGCTGAAAGTTTCAGCCCTGCCTGGTTTGAGAATAGACTGAAAGCCCATGTAATCGGAATCCCATGATGTCAGACCAAGAAATCCTCACTTGGTTCAAGAGGTATGTATGATATCTTACTGCCAGAACAATGCAAATATGCTCATCAGTCTACGAACTGCAAATTTAAACCCACTGTGAACAGATTCATCTTCATTTCAGTAAAGCTTACCCTTAACCTTGGTACCAGAGGAAGGAGATGACGTAGACAACTTGCTCGCACCAGGAACTTGGTGTTCTTTTCGTTTTGATTTCTCTTGTGGCTGAGGGACTGCTGTAGAACTAGAGGGCGTCTTGCTGCCTTCCCCTACATGTACTTTCTCATTAGCCGTAGTCTCGTTCTCTCTCGGTCTCTCTCGTCCTGTCTCTGGCAGTTCGTCATATTCAGCTGTTGTAGAACTTGAAGGCTCAGGAACTGACCTTGCTCCCGTAGCAGGCTTCTCTTCGCTTTCAACTTCAACTTCGTCATCATCGACGTGTCTTCCAGGAGTGGGCAAATCTTGTCCTCTGCCACGTCCTCTGCCAGCACCGCCTCGTCCCTTATTTTTTCGCTTCTTTTTCCCCTTCCCCGGTCCTGGGGAAGACATTTTTCATCTTCAACACTAACTGTATTCTAACAATTTCGATACATCTGCTGCGTAAACATTAAATGCTTACCTAAGCTTTTTCTTCTGGGGAAATAATCATGATGTAATGGGGAACCAATCAACGATGAATACACATTTCTCGGAAATGAACAGCTCGATTCTAGGAAAACAAACTCTTTTAGAGGAAAAATTTCCTTTTCGTGTGGATAAATAATTTAACATACATCTTGATATACATACCTGTACAAAGGTAAAGAGAGGTGTTCTGGCTTAGGAGACTCTGTGAATGGTTTTTCGTTGTCAAGTCGTGGATGGCCGTACTTCCGTCCGCCATCTTTGTCCGATTCATCCTCAGGCTCGTCTGTCCCTCTTTTAAAATCGGCGGTGTCACAGTGATTTGGGTATCCCTGAGTTTTTGGGTACCCCCGTACCCAAATCCCTAGTGTTTTGGGTACCCAAAACACTGAAAGCTTAAAACTGGGGCAAGTGAAATCATCCACAAGTCTGTTCAAAACCCAATTATCTTCTTACTAAGCTTTGTGTCAATAAATTAAAGCGTTATTTTACTTGATATAAAGACAATACGTCGCTGAAAATAGTCGCAATTTAGAACAGACTGTCTGATCCGAGTCCGCAGTATAACGACATACAAAACCGAATTCGCGCGCCAAAGTACCTTGTATGAACATGCGCTTGGTGCCTATCGATAACCCTTGCAACGCCGTTATTTTAAACACTAAAGGCACATTCTAAACCTCGTATAGTTCGGCAATTAAATTTAATCAATATGCGAACGAACACACTGAGATACGGCCGTCACGCAATATGCACACTAGTCTCAAGCTGTAACTGACCTCTGTGCATGCTGCCTGTCTTTCGATTTCCAAGTCCTTATATTTGGATAGTTTTTCAGTGACTTTCACGGATATGTTTCTGTCTGATGGTACTGCCATGTCAATAAATTTACAGTTTTTTGTTTTGTGGTCTTTAATCACTATATCGGGTCTGTTGGCTGTTATTTTCCTCTCCGTGTGTATTGGCATGTCCCATAATATCGTGACATTCTCGTTTTCTGTAACTGTTTCCTGCTCATGGTCATACCACTTTTCTGATGTCTTTATATTATAGTTGCGACAGACTTTCCAATGTATATACGCGGCTGCTTTATCGTGTTGGTGGGTATATTCTGTTTTCGCAAGTTCAGGACACCCAGACACGATATGGTCGATTGTTTCGTCGTATTTGTTACACATCCTGCATAGGGGGCTAGTACCGTCTTTGACAATGCTGGCGTGGTATGATCTGGTAGCTAGGCTTTGGTCTTGGGCTGCGATTATGAATCCTTCCGTTTCTGCCTTCAGTCCACTGTTTTTGAGGCACTGGTTGGTTTTGTGGTGGTCAACATCTGCTTCCTTTATTCTCTTTGGGTATCTTCCATGTAGGGCTTTGTCCTCCCACTGCTTTGTTAATTTTTCTTGGGTCTTATTTCGTGCCTTTTGTTTGGTTCTCTTTCCATATTTGGTGGTTGTTTCTTCTGCTTGTTTGTCTGGTATTGTTAGGTCTAGTTCTTGTTTGAATTGTTCTGCTTGCCTTTGTATAGAGTACAATTTCTTTCTGCCATCATGCTCTTGCACTAGTTCGATTAGGGCATCATCAGTGTTCTTTAGGTATGTATCGAGCCCTATCGTGGTTGTTTTGTAAGAGGCTTCTAATTGGATAAGACCCCTACCACCAGCATTTCTTGGGAGGTAGTCTGTCTACATCTGCTTTTGTGTGATGCATTTTTGATAGGGTGAGTAGTTTTCTTGTTTTTGTGTCTAACCTCTTTATTTCACTCATCTTCCAGTCGATTATGTTAAAACTGTAGGTCACCACTGGGATAGCCAAGGTGTTGATTCCCTTAAATCTATTGGCAGCATTGAGCTTCGTTTTTAGGACCATATTATTATTATTATTATTATTATTATTATTATTATTATTATTATTATTATTATTATTATTATTGTTGCTATGTTTATTCTTTTTTTTTTTTTTTGTTACCTGCAAGGTTTTTTTGTCGAGCTCGCGCGCTCAAGCCCTAGAGCTCCGCCTGCGCGGAAAAGATATTTTTGTCTTTTTCCTCCTGTCTTTTTCCATCCCCTTGAGTTTTGTCTTGCTCGTATCCCCCAAAGAAGGAAGATGATATATGGTTTTTGCGCAAAACTGTGGAAGAATTGACTTGCCCCAGTCTGCGATATTTTACGCTTTCAGTGTTTTGGGTATCCCGAAAAATTAGGGATTTGGGTATTGGGTTACTCAAAATTTGGGAATACTAAGCATTGCCAGTTTCCAATCTTGTCCCAGGGCCCAAGGCCCAAGAGTTTTGGGACAGCGCTGACCGATACCCGATGCTCTAGACAAAAGCCAGCACCATTCCGGCTGTTGACACGTACTAAAATGGGAAACAAATCTTGACTGCTTCGTCATAACTATATTGCATAAAACAAAAAACAAAAACAAAAAGCTAACAAAACAAAACAAAAAAAGACCGTGAGAAGTAGTTTTGTTATTAACATAATAATTGATCATAATTAACCTGCTGATCTCTGTTTGACAGGTCTTCAAATTTCAACCAATCAGCGCGCGAGTCGCAAACAGCTTTAGGGGTCCATTCATTCGAGAGCGTTTCGCGAAACGAAATACACATGGCGATTGAACACTGGCGGCTTTTATCGTGTTTAGCTCAGCATTTATGTTATTTCGCTTGTTGAGAATTTTGCAATACTCCAGGCCAGTTTAAAGAAATCGGATTTATTAAGTTAAAGATGTTATTTGTGCTGATACAGCGGCGGATAATGCTGTTCAAAGCTCCGGGACAAGATAAAACTCTTACCGTGTAATGGTCATTCCTCCTTCTCGACGCGACTAACAGGGATATGAAGACTACTCTGGCGTAAAGATTGCTTGGAAAGATGATGAATTCCACCGAACATTTTAATAAGCCAAGACACATCACTTCCTTCTGGCTGTTTAAGCAGCTCTAAGACGGCGAGCTGTGCTGCGCGTACTGTTTGGGGGTTTTTGGCTACAGGGAAGAACGCCTCAGGCTCCGTGATCTCTTGCTTCTGCTGATGGTAGTTTTCTCGTAATCCCCCGTTGGCTGCCATCTGGAGATATGTGTCGGAGTGAATTAGAGTATTCACGAGTTTGTTTGGCTGGTGAAAGTTAATTTCAAGTCGAGTCTTCTCATCTGACCCAGACGTACATGTCTCGGAACCTTCGGAGAATTCTGACCATGTTGTCGAACTCTGTCGGCCGGACTCATCTTTCTTTTTGTAAAATGTCTGCGGTCTTTGGTACGTGTCCAGAATAATTTTTCTGTCATCTATGTGTAATCCTAGTACGTCTGCATATGGAATAACGAATTTTCTTCGAAGGATGGCTGATTTTTCTCTTTGATGTTCAATGACAAATGTGCCCGACTGTTGTGGTTTGCTTGAGTTTAACTTCATGGTAAATAACTCGTGTGTTACTCTTGGATCGGCTCTTGTGATGTTAAGACTTTGAACTGTTGATTTGATACTGTTCAAGTTTGTTGAGCTATTTACCGTGCCACTGTTGGATGTTGAAGCAAATTCTTTGGCCGTTTCGACTGTAATTTCTACAACGTTGGACGACTGGAAATGCGTTTTCGCTGCCTGAAGATAGTTTTGAGTCATCTGTTGGGTTAATGTGGAGTCGATTTTTGGCCGAGGACGAACACAAATACTACCGTCGGCATCTTTATTTGAGTCTTTCATCTGAAATAATTAACAGAGGTAAGTTAATATGATCTGATTTTAACCTGAGCTCTAATTCCTAGCACTATCAAATAACTCAGTTCATTGAAATCGATCATTTATTTCTACTTACTACGAGACATCATTTTGCTGTTTAAAATAAGTCAAAACAAAATTTCCTGACATTTTTTGGTAACCTCTTAGGTGTGTCAGATGAACTTGTTATGTTAGTGCTTTTATATAATGCCTTCATGTACCTCGATTTCAGGAGCAGTTGGTGATATATAGGTAGCATAAGGTGGTTCATCTTGACTTGACTTTCTTTCAGTGTCTTGAAAAGGAATGTGCTGTTTTAAACAAAATAGCACAGGTGTTATGAACATTAGGAATGTGTCCATGATATTCAACTAAACAGCAGCATACACAAGAAGCAGGGCAGTCCACTAGAAGTGCCTGGGTGCCACAGGTAACTAACTTTGGCCTTTAGGTGACAGGGAAAAATGCTTTTTTCATATAAGCTTAAGTGTTGGGCACCCAGTATTCCATGGTTAGGAACTTCTGGGCTTCTGGTAATTTTTCTTTGACCACAGCCTTGAGAAGCATCCTTTTTTAAATGCAGTGTATATAGTAGTCTAGGAGTTATTTAAAATGAATGGAGGGAAAACTTATTTTGTTTTTCACATTTATACAGATTCATTTATATATTTCATAGCATTTTCTTCTTTAGATGTTTTGGTAAATCTTCATTTTCCTTTTTGTGGACTTTAGAGTCTGACGAGTAGCTGCACCCTTTCTTCTCTCGGTTCTCAACAGATGCCCACTCATGACAGAATTGTTGGGTGAGTACTCGTTTTTGATAGTCTATCTTTCCTGTTTCACCTGCTCGCCCACCACTGTAAATGTAGTTACCTTGCTTGGCTTCTTTGTGTTTGGTTTCCATGATGCTGTCATTAAAATTGTGCAAGGTCAAAGGGAGTCCACTCAAGGCGGCATCTTTAAGAGCCTTCTCGACATAAAACCCAGTGTAAGCAACCAGTTCTTTCACGGTGGCAGTAACAGTTTCAGAGCCAAAAATTAAAATAAATTGAAATCCTAACAGAACTCTTGCTTGACATTCATACTCCTGTCTGGTTAATTCTTTCGGAGTGTTTAAAATCCATTGGAAAATTTTTTTCAGGCCAGTGCAAAAACATACCAATATTTTGCTGACTGAAGGACTGAAACCAGAGTTGTTCAAGAGTTCCTCTGCTTTTTCATAGAAGGCCAAAACACCATTTTGATCAAATGTGACATCATAATTGCTTAAACAAACTTTTCAAGCAACTTTCTGTACTTCTAAAACCCATTTTTTTTTATTTTGTCTGAGAGCATCAGCTACTTGGCCAATTCTTCGTACAATAGTTTCTGTAGCTCTTGTAGCTTGGTGCATCATTGCTGGGTAAAAATTTGCTAGGTCAAGTTGAGAAGCATTAGGATGTCCAGTTTGACCAAGGTGCTTCTTTGCATATTCTCGTCTGCCAAAGATGATAGTAAACATTTTTGTTAATTTAAATTGACAGAAGGGTGCTTTCCAAAATGAATACATGTACATGTAGTGCAAAACCTCTTAATAAAGTTTTCCACATTGAATTACATTAGGTTTTCTCTTTGATTGGTGTGTGGGTACTGTTTACATGTAACTGTTGCACCGTATAATAATATAAATGTATATTATCATTCATGCCTCTGTTTTGTATTTGGAAGACTCAAGTTTTAAAAAGTGAATGATGCTCATGTTTGCTCACACTGGAAAGGCCTACTGTTGTTCTTTCTAAAAAGGCAATTCTATTAATTTATTTCAGTAAAGTACCATTAATCAAATAATAACCTGTTTTCAGTATTATCTACTTGCTTTCCCAACCATGTCTTGTACTGTTCTTCTCCTTTCTCAGTCATTTCTACTTTCCACACAGGCTCATTACAGATGACTCTCATATCCCCAAGTTACTTTTGATGGTCTGGTGACTCAGGAATTGGATAAGTGGAGCTTGCAGAAGAACTTCCAGTAATTGATCTTCGCTGACAGCCATCTGCAACACCACACACAATGACTTCTATGTTCTTCTTCAGAATTGGGTGATAAACTGACTTCAAACTGGACAGCTGTTGAAGGGTTTCTAGTCCAAGATTACTTACATGGTTGTAGTTATCTGGCCCTAACCAAGAACACACTGTAACAATGGAGCTTAACAGGTTGTGGGGCTCCACTAATTTGACTCTTATTGCTGTTTCTCCAGTAAAGAACTTACTCCACTGCATGCATGGGAATGCATCAATGTAGTGATAAACAAGTAATTTTTCTTTAGGGACCATTATTGTTTCCTGCAGATTTTTTTTGCTAAGTAGCCATTCCACAGTGTTTTTAACGTTTGTGTATGTTGCAACAACGCCATTGTGTTCAGTAAAAGTTAGTGACAAACTTTCTTGCAGAGCCTCCTTTTGTGCCTTTAGCTGTTCACACATGTCATCTTTTGGTACCATGATGTTGATTCCGAAAACATGTTCTAGTTCTTTACCAAGCTGATTTCGGACTATGTTTTGATATTTAGTGTAGCCAATGTCAAAATTACTTACTAGTTCGGCTGCAAACTGGACAAAATGATTGAAATTCTTCTTAAAAATGACTGGCACGAGTGTCCTCTTTAAAAATTCTCCATCCTTATGTGAAATAACAAAGTCGACCAGCTCAGCTTTTTCTTGTTGATGTTGAGGCATGTTTAAATCGTCAATAAAATGAGCCCATTCTCGGCATTTTGCTGGAGTCAAAAGTTTTTCCTTGGAGTGATAATTCGGGAATATACCTTCATCTTGTGGTTTGGAATAAAGGGTAGAAACTGACTGTTGTTTCAAGGAATAAAGAAGCGAGTCTGGGTAACACTCGGCTAACATCGCAACAAGTACTTCCAATTCTCCTCGCAACTTGCTTTCGGAAACTGAGCCCTGTGTAAGTTTACTTCTTGATAACAGAAATGAGGAAGTTGACACATGTCTGGAAATATTACACAAAACCACAGTTGAAAATTCATCTGGTGTTAAAAGTTTCAAAAGTTCCTTTAGCCTCGCAGAGCGGTGGTGGTGCGGGACGTCCAGGAAATTATTTGCTGCAGCAGCAGCTTGCAGGGGTGGGTTTCTTACGTTTTCTTCGCGCTTGTGGCTTGGGTGAGTTTGGAAATGTTTCCTTAATCCACGACCTGTTTGGTAGTTGTTTTCGCAGTCGGAACAACTAAAGACCTTGGGCATGGTAACAGTAGTATTGCTCAAACCTCAAAAACTTTTTGTGCATCTGGTGATGACGTGATCGTAGCTGTAGGGTATAGCTGATAGGGGTCACGCAAGGTATCACTTTAACTTCCGAAATTATTTTTATGGGTTATTAGACGTGATATTTTTACCCCTTTTAGCCTTTGGTTTTGTTCAGAGACACAATTCTGCCAAAACCTTTCTGCTAGATTCCAAGGCCATTTATGGATGAAACTGTTTGCGAGTCCTCGCGCGGGTTATTAAAATCCTATCGGGGGAATGTAAACACACGCTTCTTGTTCGACATTGCAGTTAACTATCTCAAACAAAACCACAGTGTTAGCATCACCTTTTTTAAAATTTTATTAGTAATGTAAGGCTTCTGTGTATTTCAGTCGGTCTCAAACACAAACAAAGTTGTCGGCTTAACTGATTTAGAAACAAGGACGCCGGGCCGCGAACGAACTTCTGTCAGAGCTGGTGATTTAAACGATTTATCTTCAAGCTGGGGAGTAGTATACCTACTTTACTATTTTAAAATTAGAAGAAAGTCTATTTAAAGCCCAAAGTTCAAGCTTCAGTATGAGAAAAAAGGTTGTTTTTCCCTGGCGGACGACATAGCGAACAATGAAAACAAATTGACGCCATTTTTTCCGCGCGTGTTTTTTTATAATGGAGACTGGAGCTAGTTCCCCCCAATTTTTAACCCAGCATGCCCCGCAACTTCCGGTAGAAATCAGCAGGAAAGTGGCCGAACACAATTTTCGCGCGCGCTCTTACTAGTGCGATTCAGAGCGCGCACAAGGATTACACACACACACAAAAACATGGCGTCGATGCAGCAATCATTTTATTTGCTCAATGCCCTCGCTATCAGAGCTACTTTTCTTCACGATTGAACACAGTGTATTGATGGTTTAGGCTTTTGGTGGAGAGGATTTTTAGAAAACATAAGGATGCAACAAACCCAGCAATTCTCAATTTTTTTTTGGTTACCGAAAGAACTCAACTCATTAGAATTTCACGAAATTTGGCCAGAAAATACTTTTGCAAATAAGTAGCTGGAGTATTGAGAAACATTTAAATTTAACAAAGTTGGAAGAATTATCCGGCTAAATCTTCACGTAAAATACATGGCTCCATTCATTCTGTCGCTGACTTGAATGGCTCTTGCAGACTTCTCCAAATCTACAGTATCACCGCCCCTAAAAAGTTGAACACGACAACAATTAAAACAAACAAACAAACAAGGCCATGAGAGTAGAAAACTTGACGAAAATCTTGCCACAAAAAAAACTACCTTCCATTTCCACCATTGGTCACATGGTGTCTAGCTCGGAATGCTACCAAATGTGCATAATAGGCAGGGGCTGGCATGGAGACACTGCGAGTGCACCGTGCATATACGTGACACAGCTGATAAGTGAGCTCTTGCAGATCGTCTGCTGTAAAGGCGTTATCGTCGTACAAAACGTGATAGTGTGTGGGTCGGCTTGTTCCCTGAGGAGAAATCAGTAACCATGGTAAAATTGTTATTTTACAGCCTGCAAAGTCTGAGGCAAGGTAAATATCTTGTCTAAATCAAAGATTACAGCTACGTATTACATAAGTTGATGTTTAACAAAACTGATAAGAGGAGAAGGGCTGTGGGAGGAGAGGGGAATTATCTGAAAAGTTAAAAAAAAATAAGAACATTTTATATTACCAATAAGCAGCATGGTCAGCTGAAAATAAGTTCATAAGCAAAGGCAAGGAAAGGAGGAAATGACCTGATTGACTGCTTCTAAACAGACATGTACAAGCGGGTGGGGTGTGTATAGAGGAGACAGATAAATAGACAGACAGACTGACTGACTGACTGACTGACTGAGAGACAGACAGACAGACAGACGAACAGACAGCCAAGCAGGTAGGCAGGCAGGTAGGCAAGCAGACAGACTGACAGGCGTAATGAATGATTGGTTGATAAAAGAGCGCCAGGGGTCCATAAAAACAAGTTTTAAAGTGGTTCCCTTTTAGATGATCGAGATCAACCTCGTTCCTAGGGTCTCCCGGCCCTCTCCTACTCCAGGGGTCGGTGAGGTGAGAGACCCTGGGAATGAGGTTGGATCGAGATCAGGACCTGTGATTCAAGATAACTCGGATCATGGTGCATCAAAGGAACCAATTCACCAGTTCATTTGATACACTACGATTTTAGTGATCTTGGATTACAAATCCTACTGATCCAAATCTTCCAAAAGGAACGTACAGTACCCTGAGATTGGTTTAACTTTAGGGTTTAAGTCCAATATGCTATTTTACAATAATTTTTTTAAAACAAGAAGGTAACTTGTTCATCACAACCCAATGTAATGCAACTTGGAGTTTCTCACTGAGTTAAAGTAGCAAAAAAACTTTCCCAAATGTTACACAGTATCAAATTACCTGGATTCCAAAGTGGCTGCACAGATAAAAGTCAAACTCATATGGGTGTGTTATACCACTATCCACTGTGGTGCCTGCAGGTACATTCTGAGCTTTGCCTGAGGCATCTCGTTTGTCTTCACAGAATAGTCTCGTGTGATGCCGCTTCTGAACCACAACAAATGTAATTTTTGGGCGATATTCCTTTTCCAGCATCATACAGGCCTCCTGAACAGCACGCACTTCATGAACAAGAACTTGGTCAAACTGACCCTCGCTGATTCCATCACGATAGAAAATGATCTTGGACGGCTTTAGCTTCCTGTTGGCTATGTAGAACTCGATAAGAAGCTCTTTCACCATGACTGCCAGATTTTTAATAATTTCCTGAGCACCTCCTGACTTCTCGTGTCTCTGCGCTCGAACCCGTGCGCAGTATTTGGTTGCATCTTTATCCATACTGGCGACAACAGCAGCGATAGATGGAATCCCATTTTCAGTAGGTGAGTTACATCAGCACCAAAGATGATGACAGGTTCTCTAAACACTGGTGACTTCTTTGACGGATCAATAACATGATTGATTCCACCTAGTTTGGAGTTAATCTTCAAAGAGATATTGGCACAGAGTTGAGGTTTCGCTTGTTTCACCAGTTTTGACTGAACGCACTGGGTTGGAATTCCAATCACATTGTCGCCCACTCGTTTTATCTCTGAGTATAGATCTTTAGATTTCTCTGGCAAAACAGCCATGATAAGCTGTAGTTCGGGGGGATCTGCTGCCCATTTGCAAAACAGTCTTTCCACCTAATCAAATGAACAAGTAAAAACTTCAGTCTTTCAGCACTGGGTGGTTGTCAATACATTGACAAGCCACTTATAACTGTACAGTCCGCCATGCTGGAGGACCCTTTTGACGGCTTTGCTATGTGTTTTCCTTCTTGAGGGCAGGCACTGAAACTGGTTTCGCTTTCTTTTGGTTTTGTTTTGTTTTTGTTTCGGTTATATCTCGCTTTTTCTGAACGCCAGGTTTAAAATGAGGATGCTTGTTTATTTGAAGTGTTTTTTGTCAGTCTTGTCGAATTGACTTTGACAAAAGCCACTGAAAACCTTTGTACATACTATAACACTTTAAGGAAACATTCCCTTTCCACTGGGTACAGACGTCATTTGCTGACAAAACTGTCTCAGATGACCGTCATTACACCAACGGGGAGGCGCAAAACAAACTAAAGCCCAGGTTTGAATGCGAGTCCCACGTGGAATGATTTGTTTCGCAGGTCCCACGCACCATCCCGTGGAACTAGTGGCTGGTCTTGAGGACCAAGGTTGAGCTTAGGTGCAGGAAGGACTCGACCATCCACCTTGATCATGTCAGTGCTGACTGAAGTCTTAAACTCCTCCTTTAAGTACTTACTACTAGCTCTCATCATCTCTTGGGCCTAGAGTACGAGATAAACCTGACGTTTAAGAATGTTATCGCTCATTGTCACATTAGTAGCTCCTTTGCTGTTGTCATTAGGACTTGTCCTGCACCACTTCAGTTGAAACCTTCTTTTTACAAACTGTGCCCATTCTTGCTTAAAGATTTTCCACGATTTTTTGGCCGTATCAAGTCACGTGACCTAAGTTACATAAGTTCGACAGGTCAAAAATAATCAGTTTAGGAGATGTATTTGTCTACCAAAAGTTTATATTGTTATGAACAAAGCCTCAGAAGGTAGACCACCCCCTACCTTTTTTGAGGAATATAACTGCTGACCCAGGCCTTAATTTACCTGAGTGTACGAGGTGTTTTTAATAGATAAATTCTCGATTTCGGCATTAATAACTTGCGTCATCGATGAGGAGACTGTGCATCAACTTGCTTTCCCTTGCTTTTCCTGTTAGTTCTGCCCTGCGATTTCCCGCGCTATAACCTTCAGGAATTTCTCCTATTTTCCGTGCGTTTCCGGGTCAGTTGTCTCGTCTTTCTCCCCTTCTTCCTACTTGCAAACGGCAAGTTCCCTTGCACAATCCTTGTTCGTCCCCGTGAGGAGGCCCCGAACATTCCCTATGTGTTCCCTGCCGCCCTGGGAGACTCTCCTCCGTAAATGTCAGGGATGCTTGTCGTCTCGCTTAGTGGTGTAAGTCAAGGATTTTATTCTGACTTCGCGTGCCCTGGACGTAACGTTCTTAGGAGGGGGTGCTCTACTAAGGAATTGCATAACTGACTGGTGCGGTAAACAAATTTTAAAAGCAAATACGAAGAAGTCTTTATTTCAGGGAGGAGTGAGCACCCCCTGCACCCTCCCCTTAGATGCCCCCCTGCGTCAAAATATCTTTTAGGGTGCACTCGTAGATAAAATTAAATAAGCGCTGTCTTTTCTGTTCGCTGGTCTAACTCATTTGTTACATTCCTCTCGCGGAGGTCTTTTCCTGAAAAGCGGCCAGCACAAAAAAAAAAAAAAAACTTCGGGGATGAGGGTGGGTGAACTACTTCTCGATTTTTCTCGCTCGGGGGAGACACAGGGAGATCAAGACGAAATTAGTAGGCGTTCTCGTAAAGTCTCAAAGGGAAGTGTTTTCGATTTAATGTTTCTTTCAAGCCCTAGCTAGTTCCATTTAATTAATTGCGGTATTTCTCGGTGGCTTTGTACTTTGCAGGATGGCATTTCCTGCACTGTATTATTCCATATACGATAAAACATAGATATAATGGCTCGAAACCGATTCATTATTCATGATTAGTATTGCCCGGATCAAGTGAAAGATAACTACAAGTAACCCAGAGCCAACACTAAACGTAACTTTATAGCAAAATGTTAACTGTTAACGAAATCCCGGTTAAAAAAAAAGTAGGGACAAAAGACACACTGCGTTGACTAACATGACAAAACAACGCAGTAGTAAAATCTTCTAATTATACTAATACTATTACATGGCTTGTGCTCGTGTAGCCGATCTAACGCGCGCTCTGATTGGCTAACTGTAGGGCATAATTCTCCCGTAGTGCCAAAGGGCCGATCACGGGCCTGCAAAGACTGAGCAAAAAGCCATACATTAAACAACGTGTTAACCATGAACGTCCGGTCTTTTTTCCCATATTGACCTCGCTGTCGCTCGCTCAATACGGCATGGCTTGAGATCTCGCCGTAAATACCTCACTCTCGGTACGTTAATAAGTAGTTATTAACGACCGAGAATGCCCAGGCTTAAGCTACATGTACAACTAATAAGCCTGTTGGGTTTTGGAGGTCTTTCCGTCATATCAAAAATGTCACTGTTTTTTTTTTATTTTATCGTGTAGCACATAAATGGCAATTGTTTACAAACTAATCAAGTTTGTTTATGACTAGAGACAAAGTCAAGGTATTTTAATTCTTATTTCTCTGCTTTCTGTGTTAAGGTGATTCCTCAGTATTGCATTGCGCATCCCTACTGCGCTCGATTTTCGCGTCATTAGGGCGCGCAAATGAGCGCGTGTACTTACACAACGAAAGAGATTTCCCTCAAGCTAATTTCGACAGCGAAATAAATGCTGCATGTTTTCTCTTAAACGAACACGGTGACCTATTGTTTGGTTTTTTTTTTTTTTGGTTTGTTTGTTTGTTTTTTTGCATAAGTTCAATGAAAAACAGTATCCTTAATAACTGAGAAAAAATTAGCAGAAATCTTGGCTACTTTCTTGGCAAATGAAATAAATTCCACAGAGGGAGACAACGGGCCCAACAGCGCATGACCAAATTGTTTCCTTTGAGGATAAAAAAATGCAGGGTATTTGCAGACATTTTTTCTGGGACGTAGATGAATAAGCAATCAAAGAAAGTCAAACTCTGTGTGATATAACGCGCTGCATTGAAAAATAATTGAGCTTATTTGTTGCGCACGGAGATTACTAAGAGTGACCCAATTAACCCTATTTGTCAGCATGGTGGCATGAAAGCGAGCACGGTGACACCCTCTTTTTATTACGTTTTTGATGACTCCTTGTCCTGTACCAACAGCATACCAAGTTTCACCGGAAATCTATGGCGGGCTCTTTTACTAGGGAATCACCTTAAGGCTGGAGCCCTATATCAAAATCAAGTCATTTACACATTTAGACATAGTTAACAGAGGGAGCCCGCTAAACATCAAGAAGCAAACAAGATTGTTTTATGCTCATTGACTATGCATGAATTACATAATCGGCATGCTTCTGTTGGTTGGTTGTATGAGCATACATAACCACCTTTTCTATTCTGCCAGGTTTTCTGCAGTCAACCCCCAAAATAGCCAACCAAAACATTGAACAAAAAACTATCAGACCAGGTTTCCTAACCATTCGCTCTATTAACTATGATTTAGATAACAACTGAATTTACGAATCTCGGCATCAATATCCTAGGCAGTCTAGACATAATGACTTCAGCTACAAATAATTCGTTGTAGAGACCTACATTTACATTTTATAATTCCCTATTTACTAGACAAAACGATGTAACGAACTACATTCTTTTTTGCAGAAACGCAATTTAAACTAGTAAATAGCAACAGAGGACTGTTAAGGACGTTCGCGCGAAAATTCCCCCGTCGATAGATTTTTTAAAAATTTTTACGGCTGTCAGATGAGTTACTTGTGACAGAAATGCAAACAAACAAAAAAAAATTGTGGGTCACCGACTTCGTTTTAGAGATAAAGCGTGTGGAAAACTAACCTGATTCACGTAATTCAGCGTGGTCTACAGGGTTTATAGTTAAAAATATCGAAGGTGAGTCAACGGAGGAATTCGATCTCAGTCATATTTTGTAGAAGTGGGTCTTTTGCGTAAATAATTCCAAATTTTACCAACGTTTTCACAAAACTTAACCCTTCAAGAGGCATTTGAAACCGTCGCAGCGATAAACGAAGAGCTTAAAAGAATAGAATTCGATGGTGCATTTTGCAAAAAATTCAAACTTCTAGTCGATAGATTTTCTTCATTTTTTCGCTAAACGTAGAAAATTGTAAGAGAAAATGATCCATCAAAAGAAAAATAGGGATCACCGAACGTCCAAGATCTTTAAATCCAAGCAAAGCTATAGCAATGGCCACCTGCCTTACCATTTTCCATTTTGTTACTTAGCGCGCGCTGGCATGCACGACGTGGCGTGTGAATTTGCGTGCGCAGTAAGGATGCGCAGAAACAATTAGCGCGAACGTCCTTAAAGCTACAAAATGATATCTTTGATTAACCTAGATTATTTTGTGACACATCCACTACTAAATTTATCTTTTAAGTTATGTATTAATGTCGTCGAACTTTATTCGTAATTTAAATCCTACTATACACTTCACTTCATTACTTCATTACTTCATTGGGGCAATGCTTATCCGGGTGGGGGACTCCCATGTAAAAAGGACCGGGGGGTGCTTGTCGTAAATTTTGAAAAGAACCCATAAGAGGTATCAAGATCCTCTTTCGTGGTCGGGGCTTGAAATGATTTTCAGCCCTAAAAGGTACCAATTCTAAAACAATACATTATCTCCTGTCATTTTTTTTTTTTGGGGGGGGGGGGGGACCTTAAAAGGCACCGTAAAAGCTCCCTCTGTGGACCATTTCAGGCCGAATACCCTAAGAGGTACCAAAACCTTACTCTTAAGCCCTAAAAGGTACGATGACCACCCCTGTCCTTTTTATATGGGAGTTCCCCCGGGAATGCTAACTACATGTAGTATTATCTGTTAATTCTTTACGCAAAATACATCGCTCCTTTCATTCTGTCATGGACTTGAATGGCTCTTGCAGATTTCTCCAAATCTACAGTGCCCCCGCCCCTAAAATGTTGACACAAGAAGAATTACAAAACAAACACGCTAGGCACGAAAAAACTCGAAAGCGTACGTGGAGAATTTGATAAAAATTACAATTGCAATATTTAGAGAGGAAGCCACATCAGCCTTAGCTGGGTTTCATGCGGGTTCTCTATCCTGGTCGAATTGGAATTTGGAGATGCTGGTTTTTGTGGAGGGAAGAAAACCGGAAAAGCCGGAGAAAAACCCTGAAGGCGAACCAACAACAGACTCAACCCACATATGGCACAGGGCCGGAATCGAACCCGGGTTACATTGGTGGGAAGCGAGTGCTCCCACCACTGCGCCATCCCGGCTCCCCATAAAATCTTGCCACAAAAGGCTTACCTTCCATTTCCACCGTTGGTCACGTGGCGTCTGGCTCGAGATGCTACCAAACATGCATAATGGGCAGGGGCTGGCATGGAGACACTGCGAGTGCACCGTGCATATACATGACACAACTGATAAGTGAGCTGTTGAAGACCGTTGGCTGTAAAGGCGTTATCGTCGTACAAAACGTGATAGTGTGTGGGGCGGCTTGTTCCCTGAGGAGAAATTATTTTACGCCCTTATTATCTAAAACGAAGTCACATTTACGTAATACATACAATGTAAGCTAAAGTTTTACAAAAATGATAACAGGAAAAGGGCTGTGGGAGAAGAGGCGAATTATCTGGAAAGTTAAAAAATGAGAACTTTTATATTACCAATAAGTAACTTGGTCAGCAGAAACTAAGTTAATAAGCAAAGGCGAGGAAAGGAGGGAATAAATTGATCGACTGCCTCTACAAAGACAAGCAGTTGGGATGTGTATAAAGGAGACAGATAAACAGACAGACAGACAGACAGACTGACTGACAGACAGACAGACAGACAGACAGCAAGAATAAATGACTGGTTGATAAAAGAGTGTCAGGGGTCCTTAGAAGCAGGTCTAAAGGTGCGTTTTTTAGGATGATCAAGACCAGGCCTATGATCCAAGGTGACTCGTGGTACATCAAAGAAATCATGGTGCATCAAAGAAACCAACGAATCATTGTCCACAGTGCATTCACCGGGTCATTTGATACACCATGATATCTTGGATTTCAAGTCCTGATCCAAATCTCCCAAAATGAACGTACCCTGATATTGGTTTAACTTCATGGCTTATATGCAATGCGCTCTTTTACAATGAATTGAAAAAAAGAACGTAACTTTTTCATAATGTTACATAAAGTCAAATTACCTGGATTCCATAATGGCTGCACAGGAAGAAGTCAAACTCATATGGGTGTGTTACGTCTCTGTCCACAGTGGTGCCTGGTGGGACATTCTGGGCTTTGCCTGAGGCATCTCGCCTGTCTTCACAGAAAAATCTTGTGCGGTGGCGCTTCTGAACCACAATAAAAGTGATTTTTGGGCGATATTCTTTTTCCACCATCATACAGGCCACCTGAACAGCACCCACTTCATGAGCCAGTACTTGGTCAAACTGACTCTCGCTGACTCCATGACGGTAAAACATGATTGTGGATGGCTTACGTCCCCTGTTCGCTTTGTAGAACTCCATAAGAAGTTCTTTAACCACGACAGCCAGATGGTTAATAATTTCCTGGGCACCTCCTGACTTCTCGTGTCTCTGCGCTAGAACCCGAGCGCAGTATTTGGTTGCATTTGCATCCATACTGGCCACAACAGCAGCGATAGATGGAATCCCATTTTCAGTGGGAGAAGAGTGTGTTACATGAGCACCAAAGACGATAACGAGCTCTCTAAACACGGGTGACTTCTCTGATGGATCAATCACATGATTGATTCCACCTAACTTGAGGTTTATCTTCAAAGAGATATTGGCACAGACTTGAGGTTTCGCTTGTTGTGCCTGTTGAATCTGAACACATTGGGTGGCAATTCCAACAACAACGTCGCCAACTCGTTTGATCTCTGCATAAAGTTCCTTGTCTTTGTCTGGCAGAACAGCTATGATAAGCTGTAGTTGTGGATAATCTACCGCCCACTGAGAGAATAGTCTTTCCACCTGAGCAAACGAGGAAGTAAAACAAGAGTTCATTGTATCAGAGCATATAAAATTCAAGTTCGCCTCTGCATTAGTTCTTAATTCATCGCCTATATGAAATAAACTATGCGCATATGTTTATGGGGGCCTGAAATCCATCAAAAGTCCAAAGATAATAATCAAAGATGTGTGAATCTCTCCTAGCTCCCTTTCAGTAAGTCTGGTCAATCGTTCCATTTGGGTTTCAAAACATTATTAAAACAAGAAGGTGTTTCCTATAATCCTCAATTCAGGAGCCAGCCTTAGTCCTAGAAACTGTAATCAGAACCACATAAGGATTTCTGGCCTGTGGATGGGAGAGTACTCCAGTGCAGACTTAATCCTAAACATATTTACACGGGTGCACTAATTTATTTAGACTAAGCTTTTTATCTTCAACGACTAAGAAGGGTAGGGGGGTGTGGGTCTGCCACTTCCGTAACTTAAAGAATATTACAGGAATGATCAGAGGCTTACAGGTTATACTACGCGTCCAAAAAATGTACCATTTGACTTAATGAACAGGGAACATAACATCAAACACGATGAAAATTACGTCGTGATACAATCCAGATAGCCGCAATCTTGGTTCGGTCTTATTAAATTTCTTCGTTTTTACAAAACGTCAAAAAACCGCCAAAAATGACTGTAAAACAATCAATCCTAAGAGTACTAAAATATAATGGAAAGAAGAAAAATTAAACAAGAAAATTGCAAATTTTAAAAAACACACTTGTCACAGTATGGTTGGCAGGGAAAGTTGCGAAAACAGAGACCTGTCATACCATTCTCGATCAATTTTACATCATGTTAATAAGTTTGGCAGCTTTTACTTAAATAAAATGATACAAACGGTAGTATCCAACATGGGCACTTTCCATCCCCTCCCCCCGGACTAAAATATAGTTCAAATATTTCGAGATCTGTTCCTCGAACAATTCTTAAAGGAAATCATTTTGACTCCAACCAAAGGCCCAGAAAATTTCAGTAGCGTCTGATTGCCTGCAGGCCAAAAGTTGTCAAGTAGCATTCACCGTGAAATAAAGTTTGTCCACTGCTGTTTTGATATCTACGTAGTCCTTGTTGAACCATTGAACATTAAAAACAATAATCAAATCCTTTAAGAGAATGTAAACCACACATTTTAAAGTATTTTCTAAATGGCCCTAAATCCAATTTTCGAGAAAAAAGGGTCTCCAAGGTTTGTGGAGAAGCAGTCAAACTGAATTTGATAGGTAAGAGAAATTTATAAGCGTTGCATTGTGCGGGGTACCCAACAATTTATCAGAATCAGAACCAGTGTTAAAGGAATGATCAATAGGCAGAGAAAGAAGCGCCTTGTCCAAAATCAGAACACATAGAAACTTGTCAGACTCGAACACTTGTCCTCAAGATGTTCAACATGTCAACTGAAATTTTGGGCTTCTTGTGGCTACATTGGCTAGAGGGAAATGTAACAAAATGTGCTTAGCACCAGATCTGCAATAGAATGGATATTTAATAATTATTAAAGTAAAGTTTTTGACAGTTCTTACATCGCGGAAGCTCCTAGGATATTCCCAAGCAGTTGGTTGCTCTGTCATCAGCATGCCCTCTCGACTCGACACAGACGCCATTTGGTTACAAAAGTTCCTCAGCTGATCTTCGCTACACCTACTGGCAAAACAAGCTAAGGCCCATGTGCTAATGCGAGCTCCCTCGTGAAGCAAATTGCTACGCATGTTCCAAGAACCATCCCGTGGAACCAAAGCTTGATCTTGTGGTCCAAGCCTGATTTTTGGTGCTGGCAGCACACGTCCATCTACCTTGACCATTTCACGGCTAACCGAAGTCTGGAACTCCTCCTTTAAGTACTTACTACTGATTTGCATCACTCGTTGGGCCTAGAGGGGAACGATCAATGAGATATTTGACAATAACCATATAAACAAATTTACAATACTATGTAATAGCAAATGGCCTTTTGCTCATTTCCTAGCAAAAACAACAACCTTACAGGATCGTTAAGAATCTTTAGTTAGGAGATCTCAAAAGACCTTCTTTAGAAAATTGAAGATAATGATCTTTCAAGGATTCTTAAAAGATCCTTGAAAGATATTGCAAAGATCCTTACATGAAAGATCTTGTAAAGAAAGATCTTTGCAGTGATCCTCACAGAGTTTCAAAGGTTTTGGCAAGATGTTTGAGCAAACCCATTTAAGGTCATTGGCGATCTTTTAAGATCAGATAAAGATCTTTGAAGTTCCAGCAGGAATTGTGAAGATCTTGACCAGGATACTTAAGGATCTTTATCAAGATCCTGGAAAAGATCATCTTGAAGATCGTCAAGGATCCTCGAATGATTTTTACTATGGGCTGCTATTGGTAAGTCCGGCAACATTGCCATGAGTAGGGGCAACGATAGCCTCCCACGCAGACGCTCTTAGGGCTCGTCTGCGTGGGAGGCTAGGGGTATGAACAAAACAACTAAAATGTCCAAAATCAAGGCTATCATATAGAATGAGTAGCAGAACCTGCTACTCGGAAGTCTGAAAATATCGGACTTCCGATTGTATTGCGCACGTCTAGCTGACAAACACCCGGCTCAGTTGAGTCGCTAGTGTTGTACTTGTGCTCTTTTCTATTGTTTCTCAAACCAATAAAATTGAACCTGTATAACAGTAACGGAACTCTCGAGAGTCACTCATTTCTTCAAGATGCAGTAGGGAATGAAGACTAGAGGAATGAGATAGCAGAGCCCTAGGTGGAATTTAACAAACATACCCAATACTCAATGTCCCGCTGTCGTTCAGGGGCAGGACGAGCAGTACTTCTGATCATGTTTGCTGTCTGTTCCTCTGATAAATTACTTTTTTGACAAGGAATGATGGTACAGACTTCCATTGGCAGGTAACGGTCCTTTTTCTGGCCAACTTGTAGGCAGGGTAAGTGAGGATATCTGAAAGTAAGAGAGTACCTCTTTTTATTCTTTACTTTGTCGATTAATTAAGATTTTTCTTTACAAATATGAGTGGAAGATGTTCTGCAAAGTCTCCACTCAATAGCTGGTTTCCATATTATTGCTTCAATCGCTGTAATAAAGGTTCAGTGATCGCTACGATCATAAATCAGGACAAAAACTCTTCAACGAGTGTAGCGATCGTAGTCGCAACAATTGCTAAGGTAGACGTCAGCATTATTTTGACAATCATAGTATTGATCGTTGCACATGATCGTTGCAGTAATAAGGAAATCACTCATCAGAGATTGACAGAAGCAATCGCTGAGATGAAAATTATAGTTGATGTAATTTGTACTTCTGGAAGACTGTCGTCATGTAACTTATTTGTTATTTAAAGCACGTACACACAATCAAATAATGTACCACAAATTTTGCAAGCTGCAATTTGATTGTTAGTTAATACCTCAAATGCAACTGGTATTTACTCTTAAAATACTCTGCCACAGTTGTTTTGCTTTTGCGACCAGTTACTCCATCCTCAAGTTCAAACTGTAGCTTTTCTGCGGGATCACTTGATACTCCCCATACGTTGTACCTTCTCTTAATAGGAGCTGCATGAGTAGTTTGTATACGGATTCCTTGAGGACAAAAGAAGGTATAAGTACAATTGTTCATGGACGGAAAAACAGTCACTCCCCTTTATTAATCATATAACTCATGTCTTCTAATCCCAAATTGAAATTTGTCCCGTAAGACCTCACTAATCAAAGTTTTAGAAAGTCCTGCAACCCAAGGATACATATAATTTTATTCATGATTTTCCTCAGCACTGATAATCTGTGTTAGAGGTAAATCTTTGCATCTAGTAAGAGCTAGTCCTATTCATACTTTGTTTCTGCCTGCCGTCACTGTTTTGTTGAGTTCTTGTAATGGTAAACACCAGCCCCAGTTGTTTAGATAATTTTGTCCGTCGGAAAAGTGCTATCAAGTGAATAACTGTTGATAAATAGTTAAGTTATCCACTGGACAGTATTATCCATCCTTTCAACAATTAGGACCCCAGATGGATCAGTTGTACAAATTTTACTTAATAAAATGACGCATAAAAGAAGGCGTGTAACAATTAAATAAAAATATAAAACTTTACGCCATATGATG
Source organism: Orbicella faveolata (assembly GCF_042242905.1). Lineage (NCBI taxonomy): Eukaryota > Metazoa > Cnidaria > Anthozoa > Scleractinia > Merulinidae > Orbicella > Orbicella faveolata. The sequence goes on from NW_028301563.1 coordinate 27,806,700, forward strand.
CAACTGAGATCGTATGCACTCTTACCACGTATGGCCTTCTCAAGTTTATGTTTATCCAGCAGAAACGGACGGTTTTCAAGACTTTGGGGTGTTACACCCCGTCCAAGAATTTCACATAGGAAGTCTATGACGGGTTGTTCCTTGTAAAAACCTTTTGCAGAGGCTGAAATAAAATTACCAAGAAAAGGATGGCCATTCAATATTCGATGTTTAATTGCAGACACAAGCTGAATTTATGTCTACTGGGCATATATGGCAATAGAAACTCAAGTAATATTTAATAGCAAAAAAAGCAAGAACATATATCTGTCTGGATTCGCAAAAACATAGCCACAGAATTTGATTTGTCACTAATAATCTTGATACAATTCTGTCCGATAAGCCACAAGGCTTATCGTAGCTCAAATAAAAGGAAATAACTCTCCTGTATGCCTTTTGAGGCCAGGAAGGCTAAATTCACCGTCTTTTCGTTGAATCATGAGTTGCACCATTTAATTAAGAGTGCTTTTAACATGGAATTGGAGTCTAAATCAGAACGAACGCAAAACCGCGGCGGAGAGCTGATCTATAGCTTTCTAAAACCTGCATCGTCCTAAATGGACTGAACAAGAGCTTCCTACATCGAGAATCGATCGAACTTCAAACAAACTAGGCCATATCATGAGTTAGCGAAGACTCAACATAAACAACGCAAATAAACTTCTTCCGCGCTAGCGAATCATAGACAGTTCTGATAGTTAGCTAAGCCGAGAACGCCTAAGATTGATAAAACAAGGAAATTCTACTCACAATCAACGTTTGACCTAACCCTCTTCACTCTGCTCTTGGCCATGTTTTGCTCGCAAATAGCAATGTCCCGGATGTGCTTGAATTTTATCGAGCGGGAAAGCCATATCCAGTCTTTAGCCAAATCAAAGTTCAGACCAAATAACGCCAACAGCAGCTAGAAATGTCTACTCCATTGCAGTCTAAGCCCTAAATTTATTTGGCTAAAGCTCTTTGCTGTCTAAAGCAAGCATAACATTATCACCAGAGTGCAAACGGTCAAAAATTACGGGGCTAAATGACGTGCCGTTTCAGTACATCTTATGATCAGGGCCCTTTCATGTACGATAATGGACGACGTTTCCTAGAAAATCGTTAGACTTGCACCTTCATTGGACTTAATGATGTCCTCGGGCAGACTTCCTTTAGACAGCAGTCATAGGACGCTAATCGGTCGGCTCCTCAGTCACCGCGCGAACTGAAATTCAGACGAGTGAGGTCTGGGCTCACCAATTAAAAAAAGGCAGGGGAAAGGGGGTGGGGTTAGCGCAAAATAATACTGACCAAAAAATAAGAAACAGCAAAAATTTCTTTACATTTCATGCTTGGTAAGCTCTACAAGATGCTGCCATTAGGAAAGCGCCTCTTCTCCCCTCAAAAAAACAGAAAAAAACAAAAACAAAAACAAAAAAGCAATCACAAGCTAACGGAATGGAGGGGTTCCAATCTGCGGGCATGTTTCTGGAAAATCAGACAGATATATTTCTCAACTTTTGGAAGAGTGATCTACTTATTTCAAGTATTCAATGTCACCATAGTTAATAGAGGGGACTGGTTATGAAGTCCGGCAAACATCAAAGGAGCAAACAAAGACGCCACGATTTATGTTGGAAGGCTCACGACAGTGCACAATCTTTTGCTTTGCGCTCATACACTATGCATGAATTACGTAACCAACACGTTTCTATTGGTTAGTTCCTCAGTACGGAGTAAACAACTATTGTGTTTTGTGCACCATCAAGAACAAAAAAGCGAACAAAAACATACAACAAAGAACTTTGTCGGGTTTCATAACCATTCCCCTCTATTAATTATGATGTCACATAGTGTAAAATTCATATGCACGTGTTATCAGGGGCGTAGCTAGCCTTTAAGCCATTAGGAATTTCCGTAAAAAATATTTTTTTAGTAGCCGAAAGGCCATATTTTCTTTTTCTTACTATTCAATAGCGAATCACCGCTAAATCAACGTTTTCTTTTGAAAAACAAAAAAATGGCTTTCAATCAATCTTATACACGAAAAAATGCTGAGAGGTTATTAACAAAGCAGAACTTTGAAATAGTTTTGCGCACGAAAATATAGTTGACTGTTGTTGTTGTTGTTGTTTTTTTGGACGTTGGCAAGATTTGATATACAACTTACGCTGTACAATTTGGGCTTAAATGGAAAAAATGGCTGGTTACGCCCCTGGTCTTGAGTTGATATAATCATTGAAAATGTGGGTATGGTAAAAGTTTGAGTACAGGCATTTACTTTAATATTATCTTAATCGATCTTCAGGGCTGGCACTAATTTTGGCAGTGTAAAATCGACATCTACTTCAAGTAAGGTTCCTAGTGTAAGACACATTTTATATTACGGACATTAAGGGCAGGATATTACGATTCTATACTCTTCAAATGTTTTTTTGTTTTTTTGTTTTTTCTAAAGAGTAATTTCCCACAATTGTGAAAATGCAATAGTCTGTGTACGTGAACATACCTCTGCAGTGGTATGTGACTGAAATAGCGATAATCAAAAATTTCAAAGAAGAAAGAACCATTGTGGTGTGTATTAGACAAAAGTGTATCACCACAGTAGAGATGCTCTACATGTTTTCGCTTAGACTCTAGTGCCAAGTTTTCCATCAAGTAAAGTAGCTGAAAAAATTGGCCTGGTCTCTCCCCTGACCCTTAATCAGGACAGCCCGCCCTGCAATGTACACGCGCTTGTTAAAATCATAATCTTGCTTACCATCAATGTTCACCAGCATAGCCTTCCACTCAGAATGTCTAACACTTAAATAGAAACCAAACAGCACCTCACACCCCTCACCCAGGGGTCTCCCTTGGCAATCAAACGGGAAGAACGATCGCCCCACAGGTGTGAAACAGAATGATGGCATCTCCCGCATGATGCTGTCTAATGCCTGCACTGCATCTTGAGGCACTTTTTCATTTTGTTCATCACTCAGGAGGTTATTTAATTCACGTAGACCAACTTCTGCTGCAAACTGAATTTTAACCTATAAAAAGAATGTTGGAAACCTTGTCTTGTGTAAAAGGACTTACAAAATTGCACATAACATTCCTTGCTGAATTAGTAATATTGCACGGGATCTCCTATACCAGTCTTATTCTGAGTCAGCTCTCTGCACCATCAGAAGTTCAACTGAGCATTTCCAGAAATATCCACGCACCACATGGACGATCGCTGAAAGGTAGTAAGAGTAGCTTATTGGGGGCGTAGCCAATCAGATTGCAGGAAAATTTGAATGGATCACTCAAAGGCCGGATTTGGCCCACGTGATCAACATTTGGCAAACCTGAAAATTCACCCTAGTATCCTTTTTTGATACAAATGCCGGTAAAAACCTTAAACCAATCAGACGTTAGGAGTTTGCCCACATGACTTTACAATCACGCCAGCACCGGAAATGTGTCACGATAGGGTAAAAAAAATCGAACTTCTAAGCATTTTGACTCAATGAATCTAACTACGCAGAGGTGAAATAAGAAAAAGAGCTGAAAGTGAATGCAACGAACAACGCTTCTATGGCGTAATAAAACAATATATTTAGAGTCAGTGGCTCTTGGCATATGTTTAATTAAAAGGTTTTACCGACAGTTCATACTCTATAGATAAAAGCCGTGGATGGTTTATAAACTTTAAAAATACAATAGGCCATCGATCGATCAACAAACTTTGTTTGACTTTGTTGCTATGCGTTTTGGATGTTGGCAAACTGACTGATAAGGATTGGAAAACTGATCCAGGACATTGGTGAATCGATTTAACACGTTGGCGAACTGGTTGTTGGCAACCTCACACGTTGGCGAAATGACCGGTTACTGGCAGGCGCTTGGTCGTTTCACTTGAAAATTGAAACTCGAAAATTATCTCAGAGAGATCAAATGTCGTTTCATATCGCTGGATTTTTTATGGTAAAAAGCTTGTCTATTTTTTAGAGAAAAATATTCTCAGGCAGGACGGCGTTAACCAGTAGCAGAGTGCAAGTGTCGAGCACAAGTGCGTAACCTGTGTATCCCACGCCTTGCGCTTGCCCTTTGAGCAACGCTTTTAAAACTGCTTGTTTGACATAGAAAAGAATTCACACTATCGATAGCCTGTTTACGGTCTCCCTTGCAGCTCGAAAAACTTAACACTTCAAGACTACAGTTTGAAAACAAGGCAAATTGAGCTCTTATCAGTCATCAAAAATATTTCAGCGGAGGATAACAGCATGAGTGTGAAGTAAAAGTGCATGGTCCACACATCGCACTACTCAAAATGAACCTACGATCAAGCCAGCCATTTTATTTCGCGCTCTTTATTCTCTTTATGGGCAGGCCAAAACCATGTTTAAGACAGAGTAAATGAGTGTGGAAAAATCCGTCTGATCACAGGTAAAAGCTCGCTTATTGAGCACCGCTTTTCATAAACTGCTAAATGTATCGGCCGTTTCCTCTTGTTTTGTTTTTTCCCCAGTACACTTCAATTCCGCCGCATTTCATACTCGGAAAATAAAATTGCCTGATCACAAGTTAAGCTTTTCAAACCGCCTGTTGTACAGGAAACTATTTCGATAACTCAGATAACGTTTCTACCAATGGGAGTTGGTTAGCATTTTAAGTTAAATAATGATATCGCTGTACACAAATTCGCAAAACGCTTTGTGAGGAGTGCGGACCGCCTTTAATTAGTGGGCTAGTGTTAACTGTATCGCACCTTAAGATTTACTTTAACGCACCCAACCGTCTGATTGACAAAAGCTGAAATCTGCGAAGAGACTCAAGTATTCCCAAAGCTAAATATGTTAACCAATCACAGCCGACTAGTTCTAGACATGCAAATTATTATGCCGCACGTTAATAAACTGGGCACTGTAAGTACATGTCGGTAAAGACAATGGCATTTTGAACAATGGCAGAAGTTTGACTGTTCCCCTGGACTTAGGCTGTTCTCGAGGATCTGGTGAACGTATTTTGGATCTGGCTCTTGCATTGAGTCAAAAGATGAGAACACTCTAGGGGATGCGTTTCCAATTTTATCTTCTTGGATGGCATCCTTCATGAAGGACCTGTCTTTTAGCGACCAACAGACGCCTTGGTTGACTTCGATTAGGTCGTAGTCAATTGCCAGTGGTCTAAACAATTCGCACTACGGGTCGGCTAGAAGCACCACCACTTTTCTTATTTCTCAAATGTGTCTAGGCTTGAAGAATTCATGGGTGGCAAGAGTATTCATAAACGCGCAGGCCTCACATTTGTGCCAAAACGTATACTTTGCCCTGCTTTCCTTCTTGTAGATCTTACCCCTGTAAGTGGCGTAATTGAGCTTTTCCATTGCAGTGGAAATGTCGTTTACCAGGATTGTCAGCTTATCTGAGAACCTCTTCTGGTCGTTTTGCGCTGCGACGCTCGAGGCTGTGAATCCGAACTTGTCAATTTGTTACTTCGTTTCAATAAGACGTTCTATCGCACTGGCCAAAGATGATTGAAACTTCTTGTTAATGATAGTAACTCGCACTACATTCTCTTAACCAACCTCTTCCAACTCTTGTGTATTGATTAAGTTGATATCATCCCCAATAACTTTCCTGGCTCTTGTTTGTAGCAATACCTATACGAACAAAAGAATGAGGTCCTGCACATGTTGATTTTGTGGTCTTTAAAAACCTTGTAAAGCTCTTTCATGGCAGGACATTCCTTTCCTTCTTGGAATTGAACCTAAAGGCATAAGGACGAGCGTTTTAAAAACTGTGTTAGAATTTTACAAGACTTTTACTGGCTTTCTGACTCTTCTAGCCCCTATGGTTATTCCAGACAGACAGTACTTTATTCAATTGCCATGTATTTTGTTTTCCTTAAGACTGTAAAATATCTAATTGGCTATTAATAAGTGTTGCTTTCGTTTCTCAAAAACGTCATAATGTTTACACCCATAAATAAACAGTCTGTATGAAAAAAACAAGATGCTTTACCTGATCCACAATAACGTCTCCTCCACAATTCAACGACGCTTTGTGCACAGAAATCGGACTTGCGGGAGCACCGTTTGGCATTGTTAGCGCAACCCAGTAGGAAGGGCTTTGTTGACAGAAGCCAAATTTCCATCGAGCTACTGCTGTGAAGGGGAACTAGGTGCTAGGTACTCCTCATGACTTAATGCATTCCCCTTGCTGTTAAATCATACTACAAGTTCCCAGGCTTCAAACTTCTGTATTTCAGGGTTGGAAAAAACCGGATTTTCGGGATTTCAAGGAAATGTGAACAATAAACAACCATTATCATATTACTTCCCTTCATTCCTGTAAGTATCTTATATAACATTATTATAATATTATAAGATACTTACAGATACAAAGAGAAGTAATATAGTAATGGCTGTTTATTATTCACATTTCCGGGGAATCCGGAAAATCTGTCTCTTGCGCCATCTCAAATGAACTCCTTGTGGCTTAATGTATTCCCCTTACTGTTAAATCATACTCCAAGTTCCTAAGGCCCGCTCCAAACGCCGCTCCACTCATGTGCCGAACCAAACTTGATTAAGTTTGACTTCAGAGCGACTTTGGAGCGACGGATGGTTCAGACGGCGTACTTGCGTCGAACTTAATTCGGGAAGCCGGTTGTAACAAAGTCTGTCCAAATAGAAAAGCGTTTCGCTGTTATTATGCTGTTATAGCAATATTTAGGGAAGCAAATTCAACCTCAAGGTTCAGTGTTTGTATTTAGACAGGTTTTCTCCCGGTTAAATCGACTTGTTAAAGGGAAATCTAATAAGCTGGGCTATTATCACGAAGAAAAAGTAAACAATGAATTTGCGATAAAGAAACTCGCTTATACAGTCCCATTTCTCATAAATCGAAGGCATACTGGTATTTTGTTGTCTTTATTTTTAGCGATGACTTTGAGCTTCATGCATGACTGGTCACGCCATTCAATTTTGAGCCAATCACGAGTCCCGTTATATGAAAAATAAATTACAGTAATTTATGCATTAGATTCGACACATGAGGAGAACGCCGTATGAATCAGCTGCCGCTCCAACGTCGCATAGTGCGACAGACCCTGCCAAATTTAATGTTGTTTGCCGCACCAAACCTAACCTGCCGAACCAAACTGATTCAAACGCCGCTCTTCTGCCGTACTAAACTCATCAGTTACGTTCGGCGCATGAATGGAGCGGCGTTTGGAACGGGCCTAAGCTTCAAACCTCTTTACTCGAGGGTTGGAATAGTCGGATTTTACGGATTTGATGGAAATATCAGTAACTAAAATCCATTATTATATTACTACTCTTTTTTTCTCCTCCTCCTCCTCCTCCTCCTCCTCCTCTAACTCCTCCTCCTCCTCCTCAGATTCCTGACATTTCAGATTTGTACCTCTCTTCATTGCTTTGTTTAATCCTGTGATATCTTTTCCTGACGCCTGACGCGACAGAAAAAAACTGACCCATCAGATGATGCAAGACGATGGGGGATGGGGGGGGGGGGGGGTGGGGGAGAGATTGACACGTGATGACAGTCGACGCGAGGGAGAAACGCTGACGCCATCAGATGACGCGAGACAAGCAGAGGATGGGGTTCCCCATTCCCCTCTACTGACATCATTGGCACGTGACTAGTAGGGGAAGAGGGTATCCCACCCTCCAATGGCGTCATTGGTTCATCACTTGAGCATTTTGCCCGCCCAAAAATTAGTGCCACTTTGCTTACATCATTTATTCCAGCTTTTCTCGAATGTTTTATTGGCAGCCATTTTCAGTTAAAACCCGGTACTTCTTACGAATTCAACCGGGGTGATCACATCGTTAAGTTTGCTTCAGCTTGGACGTTCTGAAAGTTCGGTCCCAAGAATTACGGCTCCCGAGTAATTCCAGTCCTACCCATACAGCTACACCCAAGTCCATTTGGACGACGTAGACATGGAGAACATTTGTAAATAGTTCATTTCCCCTGCTGACTGTCGTATCTTAAGACGGATCACCTTCGGGTGGGGCAGGGTCAGTAGGGTGGACTTACTAAAAACTTGTAAATTTGTTGATTTTGAAAAGTTGGGGTGTCCTCCAAAAGGGAGTGACATATGTCCCGCTTGTAAAATATTAGGTAAATACAAAATAACTTTTTAAACTCATTTCCGATGCTGGCATGATTGTAGGGTCACTGGGAGAAATCTGACCTTCTCATTGGTTCGACGTTTTGATCGGGACTCTTTTCAAAAAAAGGAGATTAGGGCGAATTTTCAAGTTCACCAATTTTCGGTCACATGGGCCAAATCCGGCCTTCTGATTGGTCCCTGCAAATTTTCTTGCAATCTGATTGACGAACACAAGAACATTGTGCAAGCGAGAGTAAAATGCTGACGCGAGGTGAACACAGGCAATTTGTGGGAGTGATTAAATGCTGACGTGAGCAAGAGAAAAAAGCTGTCGCTGACAGATGACGCGAGAGAAAAAAGCTGACAAGAAATGTGCGAGACAAGCAGAGGATGAGGGTATTCCCCTCTACTAACATTATTGGTTCGTCACATGATCGTTTTCTCACCAAAAAAATTAGTGCCACTTTGCTTACGTCATTTATTGGGTCACGTCCAAGCAATCCAGCCTGCCGATTGGGTAGTTTGCATGTCTGGCTGTGGGTTGGGGTCGGGGACTGGGGCGAATCTTTCAAGTTCGCCAATTTTCAATCACGTGGGCCAAATCTGGCCTTCTGATCATGATTGGACCGTTCAAATTTTCCTGCAATCTGATTGGTTACCCCCTTAATAAGCAACCTTTGCTACTCTGAAAATTCCTAGGGGGCGGGGGTTCATAAATATGTGCATTTTAAAATGATGTTGGACATCATTATTTAAATATATATGATACGTGCAGGCAAGCTCTAAGATTTGGTGAAAACAGCCGTTGCATAATTCTGGGCATTATCCACCCATTCCCTTAAGAAATGAAGGCCTTACTGAATACAGTCTTAAGCAGTCCTTCGTGCAGACATAATATTTTTCATACTATTTATAAGTTAGTGACCTTAAATTCCCTGTCTTTTTCTCCATCCTCACCAGGTAACTTGACACTAAGGTCAGCCTATGCAACAATCAGAACAAATCAACCTTCAGTTAAAGTTAAAAAGCATTGAATACAAATCTGCCCATAAACATAAAAGTGCTACAATTAATTTTTCAATAATAAAACATAGTTCTGTTAGTCAAGTACATGCGCTCAGGACAAGTTTTCTTTGCAAAGTGATGCAGTCTTCTTGCAGAAGGTTTTCCTTTAACTAGAGATATTTATGGGGGAGATGTGTGGCATAGCCCCCATTTATAGTTTGGTATTCAGTTTTCGCAAGTTCTTGTTAGCAGATAAGTTTCTCCGGTTTCTACCGCATTTTCCTGACTAGCATTTTACTGTCGTAAACTTCTCAGTGAAGTACTATTTTGAAGAGCTTATTCTGTTGGACTGGTCACAGTTTGTAAGTTTATTTTAATTCGCTACCGGTTTTTTGCCATCATATTTTTTGTACTTAGGTATTTTGTATTGTGTTTTTTCAGTTGAATCACACCCACAATCACACACTCACTTGCTCTCGTGCGCTTATGCACACAATGAATAAATCCTACATGCAGCTTTGAGGAAGTGCCACTTAAGGAGTCTAGGTGTCCCTTTGTGGGAACTCATGGGAGATGCTACTTTATGGGAAGTGCCCCTTAATGGAGTTGCATATCTGTGGGAGGTGCCTCTCTATGGGAGGCCACCCTTTATGGGAATTCATGGCACGTCTTTATGCGGGATGCCCCTTAATGGGATGTGCCCCTTTATAGGAGGTGCCCTTTTACGAGAAGTGCTCCCTCACGGGAACTGAGTTGCCTCTTTATGGAAGGTACTATAGGTACCCTTTACAGGAGTTTGTTCTGAAATGTAATAGGAGTCGTGTCTCTGATGTACATGTATCGAATATCCCCTCTTGCAGTTCAGGAGTTTAACACAGCGGTAACACTTACAGCTAAACATACACTCACCTCAGGAAGTTTGATGCTGCTATACAAATTCTTCTTGCCATCAAAAGCAGGTTGGTGACCTTGGAATGTTGTATCTTTGTACCTCCTTATGATTTCATTCACAACATCTCTTTTCACTGATCGGGGACACTTGTTTGGGGTAATCTCTACATTGTAGCGGAAGAGATGTGATAGCTGTGATGAAATCTCGAGGGGGAAGAAGTTTGCCGCTAATGGTATAGGGCGGCCTGCAGTACCATAGTCTGGTCTTTTGGTGGAAATATATCGTCCACAAGCCCACTGAGTTTGAACAGCTGTACGTTCAAGAGGAACCAACAAACATTAATAAATTAATCACATATAACTTGGAACAAATTACTCTTCAAGTTACAAAGTGCTAATAAGGTGCAGTTATTAATTGAGTAACAAGGTCTTCGAGTCATGAATCAATCTTGCCGCCATAAAACTGCCAATTTTTATTAGGCCTTAAATTATATTGATTTGCCAAAACCATTGCAGGAAAGAGAAACAGGCCCTCAATTGCACCAGTAGCATCACTTAGGTTGCACATAGACACCAAAGGCTCAACAGCTGCTCACACTGTAGAGAGTATAGCAAACTTGATGGATGAACGGCACAAAGCCTGCAGGTGCAGTAGCCTTGTTAATTTTGGTTACAAGTAATCACGAAGTGTATATATAGTCAAACCTGTATTAGGGTGATTCCTCAGTATTGCATTGCGCATCCCTCCTGCACACGATTTTAGCGTCATTAGTGCACACATGAACGCGAGCACGTACACAACGTAAGAGATTTCCCTGAAACTAAGCCCGACAGCGAAATAAATGTTCGATTTCTCCTAAACGAGCATGGTGACCTATATTTTTGATTGCATGATTTTGGTGTACAAATTATCCCCTTTAGTTAAAAAAATTACAGACAAAATTGTTCGGAAGGAAAAAAGATATAGCTAAAAGAATGCACAAAACCGATACGCGAGGATGCGAATTATGACTTCAAAAACCACGATTCGAGAAACGTTTTGACTCAATGTCGTTTAGAATTGTGCGATTTAAGCATAACTTATATATTACATTGCTTTGAGCTACTGCAAAATGTAACGTCAACTGATGAAATATCGTGCGCGATTACGCATAAATGGAGTAAGATCGGCCCATCATGTCTCTTTAGCGAGAACGGTGACCTACCTTTTTCTCTGTATTTTTCGATACAGTGCCTGGTAGGGAACATTCAGGAAAAGTTTGACGACTTATGTTTCTTTTTTATTTCTGAGGAATCATCTTAAAAGAAGGTGTCTGTTGAAAACAGGTTCCCTCAAAATTCGTCTTAACAAGGTCATACTAATATTCCTACGTATTAAACGCCTTCATAGGGTAAAATTAACGTAACGGTCGATAACTCTGAAATACAGCATTTCCATAAACAACGACAAGTATATGGGATCATCTTAATAATATATAAATTGCTTCAGTAGAAGATGTAAAGCAATTTAAGTATATTGTAACAGAATATTATCTATATTGATTGAATTATGTAAAGGTTCACACAATCAAAACAAGAATCAATGCTCGGTAAAAACAAAACCGAATGATAAAATATCTAATATCTTTCTGTTACAGCTCTACATGTATGTCGGCAAATTTAAATGACTGATTTGAAGAAAAAACATGCATCCTTAATGCAGTGTCCGTTTAACAATAGAAATGACCATAAATGTCAAGTTTAAGGTGTCCTTGTCCACTTAACAGAGGTGTCCATTGAGTACAGATATTTTTTACAGCAAATGTGGGGAAATAAAAAAGGGATTTGAGCTGCTGTAATAATAAATAATAATAAATAAATTCAGTCGTAAGATGCTAGCTATAAAAAAAGATAAACAGCTTTTTCAAATACTAATGGCTACCACCAATTTCATTGGTACGCGACCCCCGCATGAAAACTTTCGCGAGCATTTAGCGATTGGCTACCGTCAATCATGCGTTCTTTATATGGTGTTATAGGAATGCCGCTCTTGTTTTCAAAAATATGGTGGCCACTGTGTAGCTTGTTCGTTCAACATGATTGCTTGTTATTGTTCAAGTTTACTTTGGCCAGTGGTGTTTTTGCTCGTGCGAGGGGTTAGCGTGAGCCTTATAGCAAGATTTCTGCACGTGGGGAAGACATTTGTGAAGAAAATTCGGAAAATCTACAGAAATACCTCCATGGACGGTTGATTAGCCAGCCTGGATGGGAAAAGCAAGACAAATGGACGGCAGGTGAAAAAAAATTGCAGCATAAATCGCCATAAATAAACGAACGTGCAGGAGAGTCATTGAACAATAACAGTCTCCCAAAGAGTACAAAGATGAAATACAGAAATGTCTTCAGTACGCAAGAGGGAAGACAGTCAGTGTGGCTTCCATAAATCGATGCATAAAGCACATGAGCCCTCCAATTACAAAAGTAACGGACTATTATTTAGTTTTATTTAAGCGTTTAGCGATCAGTGTCATCTACTGCATGTTCGTTTATTTACACCGATTTACGCGATTATTTTTTCACCTACCGTCCATTTGTCTTGCTCTTCCGGTCGGGGCTGGCTAATCAACTGTCGGTGGAGGTATTTCTGTTTTTCTTCACAAATGTCTTTTCTAAGTGCAGAACTCTTGCTTGCACCAACCCCCTGCACCAGCAAAAAGACCACTCGCCAAAGTAAACTTGAAGAATAACAAGCAATCATGTTGAACGAACAGGCTACACAGTGGCCGCAATATTTTTGAAAACAAGAGCGGAATTCCTACAACACCATATAAGGAACACATGATTGATGGAAGCAAATCGCCAAATGCTCACAAGAGGTTTGATTTGGGGGTCGCATATCAATGAAATTGGTGGTAATACTCGGAACTGAACCCTTTACCTGGAGCTTTATTAAAGAAGGAAGGAAACCATGTAAACGAACTTTCCTCATGTCCAGATTCAACAGGAATAACTGAGACACCAACTGCCTCAGCAGCAGCAGGAGCAGCCTCAGTCATTGCAGGAGAAGGCATGGTACAAACAGTGGTAAGAGTACTTGCCACACTTGGAGTTTCTGAAGATGATTAAAATCGATTGACATATAGGTAGAATATGTTCTGTACATCCCACATCCTGTGATTATAGTCAAGTCAACTTTAATTTTCAATGCTTATACATCCACGTTATGTACAAAGCCATATGGAGACATGATTGTTTATGACTGTGACGATCAACTATGTATTCAAATCTTTCTCCACAGTTCAAATATATGATCTCTCATATATGCAGTTGTATTCTTCACCATCTGCAGGTATATTACGAACTCACATGACCAACTCCCAATTGGCTTGGTAGTGCAGTTGGTAGAGCACTGCACTGGTATCGCAGAGGTCACGCGTTTGAGTCCAGTTCAGGCCTAAATTTTTTTCAGTTTCACAACTGCGTAAGTTGTGTGTGTAACTGTGATGATCAATCATGTCTTCATATCTTTCTTTACAGTTCAAATAAATAATATTTCACATATGAATTCACAGAACACACCCATGTTAAAAGAATGTTATCCTACATGTACTTCAGTTAGTGTTGGGTACAAATAAGGCATGAAATGACCATAAATATTCTAAACTAAGTGCGACTTTGAGACGGTAATACTGGAATACATTGGCGCCTAGTTAAAAGAAAATACACTCTTGTATTGGGCAGAGTTATGGAATGATGAAGCCCAATACGAGAATATATTTTCTCCCAACGTCGCCAATATGTGATAATGCCTTCTTGAAATCACCTTTAGTTTTGTATCATAATCCAGACATTATAAGTAGCAATAAAACTGTAAAGAGATCAATTCGTGCCAGATCCAAATTTCAAGTCTTTCCAACTGCGAAATGTTTCCATGGTAACATTTGACGCATAATCTTTTGAATCACGGATCTTTTGAATTTCTCCGCAAGTCAACGAGGAAGGTGGGAGGGAGGGCGTGAGTGAGGGCCTAGGCCTTTACCACACGCTTTGCTCATACCAGATGATCGGGGCGATCACATGAGAACCCCCTTATTGCTCCCAATCGCCTGGATCACCTACGATCGTCTCGGCGGCTGCAAACGATAGCAGCGATCAAAACGGTTGGGTTGATTATATGAGAACTAACCTTTAATTTTACTCCTTTGAAAGTTTGTATCCATTTGGTAAAATTCTCCGAATACATGTCTACAGAAGTTTTGTATCCCTATATCTGTAGAGAGATCAAACAATCTCTGCGATAACAACTCTTCAATCTTCTGTTCCATATATTTGTTCTTTCGCTTTCTTTGTTCTTCAGTATCTTGATTCCCTGAGTTTCTGCTGGTGTCTCTAGCACAGGGAATCTTACCTATAAAATCAAGTTAAATCAGCTTGTCATCTTGCAAAAAATTTGTCCGTGTGTACTACATGGTTTTTGAAAATGTTTCAACAAACAATGCTGGCCTGTTCATGAAGTCTGTAACCAACTATCAATCCATCAATCAATCGATTAAGGTGGCTCAATTGGATTTTTCAATAGTGACACCTTCGAACTTTAAATATAAATCACAATGCACTAAAACATAACCTAGGAGATTGATATCCACACTCTTGCTAGGGATAGACTAAAGTTTAAGACGCTGTGTATTTTGTCGCTATCGGAGTTACCATAGCAATGCAATGACGTCAATGCTGTTTTTACTCATGGTCAATTTTCCTGAAATCTAGAGGTTTTCTTTTTAAACTGTCCACTGTACTTGTAGTTTAGATAGTGTGCTTGATGTCTAGTGAGTTTCAACAAATTCTATGAGTGTGATTTCAAAAACTCTTCGGCTGAAGTTTTCAACTGTTAACATGAAACAAGTCTAATCGAGTCGCTCTAGAATTTGTTCACCGGGCTTACGGGAAGCACATTTGGAGCGTATGCTATTTTTATACACATGTACCACATTTCCTGACAAGTGGAACAAAGTCACTTCATTTGATTTCAAAAAATATGAACTTGAATAAGGTGGCTATTTTGCTTTTTTGTCAAAACTTGGCTATGTTTTTACACTGAGGCGAATGTTAAAAAAAATGGTCGATGAATTTCTTTTAAACTTGGTGATCCTGTAACTAAATTACTATTTTAGACCTCTCAGTCTCAAGGTAATTCAAATAACGTAAGGTCAAACATTGCAAAAACAAACAAATTGCTCAAATTTTGCTTTCACATTTTCGGCGCCTACTAATTATTTTTCAGAGTCAATTCATTTCAGTGACATAGCCTGTAACCAGGACTGCTTTTTTCGCTCAAATGAAGCTCAAAAGAGACTAAATGACTGGTGAAATACCGAGGCCTAGGAAATAGGCAACGGATCACTACACTGTATTTTAAGACGTAATAGTAAACAGAGGAATGGCCATATTTACCTGGGAAGCTAAAACGAATAGAGCGTTGCAGAAGTCTGATGCGTCTAACATCTACATAAATACCAACGACATCAAACTTGTGTGTTTACAAAAAGAGCTTATAGTGAGAGACTGTTAGTCACTTAATAATAGTGTGTAATTAACTGTATCATGTTGTATGGAAGATGGGTGCCAATAGGCTCAGTTACTAGCTGCTGTATTGGCACGCGGACCCGAGAGAGCAGCAGAAATTTAGCCTATGGGTGCCTGGGATATCCATGGGCCTCCACTGTGATCAGCCGACTCCTAGACAGTATAATGTTACCATGGCTGGCAAACCCTGCGACCCAACCATGAGCCCCCCACCCTGTATTCCAGGCACCTGTCATGCACTGAGTTAACAGTGGAGACAGGGAGGGGAGGGGAGGGGGGGGGGGGGAGGCAGAAAGA
Source organism: Orbicella faveolata (assembly GCF_042242905.1). Taxonomy (NCBI): domain Eukaryota; kingdom Metazoa; phylum Cnidaria; class Anthozoa; order Scleractinia; family Merulinidae; genus Orbicella; species Orbicella faveolata. The sequence continues at coordinate 27,822,582 of NW_028301563.1, forward strand.
TGTTGATGAACAGACCAAAGCAACTGTTCCAAGGACCGCCATACTGGAACACACTAGTACAATGGCAAAGAGCACTGAGCATTCAATACCATATGAATACCCCTGACTGGAAGTACCAGCTACTCTCTGTTGTTAACTTTGTTAAATTGCATTTAACAGCATTCATTTGTTTCACGATGTGGTCACTTGTGATACAGATTGTGATGCCTTCGTCAAACTATGATGTTGACTGGCTACACATCAAGGTGGCCAATTACAAGAAATCATTTAGTACAGACAGAAAAATTCTTTTAAGGTGACAATGGAAGCTACTTGTCAGGAAGTTTGTTAGTCACTTGATTACAGATTTAGTTGAGTGGATTAACACAGGTGAGACATGCTCATCTTCCTTATGCATAGTTACCAAGATGAATTATACGTCTGGCAGTTTTAGGTGTCCTACTCTGTCACATAATATGTCTGAGACAAATTCTTAGTCTGCATAGCTATTAATATATATAGTCAATGCATCATCATTAAACCGCAGAAACAAACACGGAAAATAAATAAATAGGACGTCTCCTTAGGTGTGTTCCAAACTAATCATGGCCAGAAAGTGCCGGGGTATATAACTAAGAGTTGCATTGTATAATTTACATCAATGTTCTCAACATAATCATCCTCAGCTATTAATACCTTTGTCCGGACTTGGACTGGATTCTGAACTTTTCCGTTTTAGATTTCCTTTCACTCCTGGACCAGTGGAATCGTCTTGATTTTTGGCTGAAATTCCACTATATACACCCATAGTAGCACCAGGTACTTCTGCTGTCACTCTTTCTTCTGGCATGTGGCCAGTAGGCAGCTGACTGGCAGAGGGTCCTTAATAAAAACACGCAATTTTGAAATGAATCAAAGGAATCTAATTATTGTGGGTCAAGAGATTTATTAAGCATCCAAAATTAAAACCTCAATGCTTATTACTCTCCCCTCATTCTGTAATACAGTAAGCCCTGGAGATGTCAACTACAAGATGATTAATTACACTACTTTGCACAAATTATTGCAAACTTTTCAAAATTGCAAAAAAAGATGAAAAGGAGGGTCTTAATTTATAAAAAAAAAAATTGATACTTGATACTGAGCCATGGGTAAAAGCTACTCAGTTTGTTATTCCAAATGCATACATCAGTGTAACATTGCAGAAGATAACATTACCAGAGTAGAACAAATAATATGAACATACATGTATGAAAGAAATAAAAGTGCACCTCAGAGGTGTTTTTCTGTGATGATGGATGTGTGACTTGACATCCTGTCTTAATTGGATAGAAAATAGGGTCTATATGAAAATTACTGTCAGCAGTATAGTATTCACCGACACTACACACAACAGAAGTTTGGCTTTAGCACCAGCAATTGAGTATATTCAAGACCCCTATGATGCATCGAATACTGCATATCAGAAAATTCAATTTATTGTTGACAACAACTTTGGACCAAATTTAGCCTGTTTAACAAGGAGAAAGATCTCTTTCAACCCGAGATGTAACCAAACACTTGCAGCCAGGCCCAATGAGTTCAGTTTGCCTCAGATAAAAACCAAGATTATTTTTCCAAATCAGCAATTCAGTGTCAAAGTATAGTCTAAGCTAGTTATTTGTATTGTAAAATTCCTCCTTGTTTGAGTTCTGAACTTTACACATCGCTTCACTTTCCATCAATATTGTACAGTATATTACAAGTGTCATGCTTCAATGTGCAAGTGAAGTAGTATTAAATGCCAACTGACAAAACACCAACTCAGGGCAGGAAAAAAATTGAAATCGACTTGCCCAGTGGCTAGTTAATTTCAGTTTTCACTTGCCACCACTAAAATGCTACTTACTGCCATGGCAGCGGGTGTGGCAATCAGAGGACAAACATGAACAAAGTGAGCTTAGATTCCTAACTAATTGATGCTTTCAACTCAATGGTTAACTAATCTTGCAGCCTTATGGCATTTTCATTCATACTCACAAAAATACTGACTCAGAGACTATAATTTCACTTGGCAATGCCCAATGCACTGGGGCACTGAACTTCTATTTTCACTTGCCCGAGAGCTGTCAAGAGTTTTATAAACCTGCGAGCCAGTGAGCCATGCAAGTCATGCGAGTCATGCGAGCCCTAGTACAAATGTTAAGATTTTTTATTTGTTACATTTATATTCACATGAGAACAAGAACAAGAGCAACAGAACAAGATGAATAAGATTGCAATATTAAATTCTTGCAATATTAAATTCTAAGGGAAGAGACAACCACATGCAGCAGTCAGCCAACCAACAAAGTTTTGGTAACTCTGATTCACTAAAGAGCGAACCTGTTAAAATTACGCAATTCACTCACCATTCTTGACGCCAATACACGGAGTTGCCCTGAAGTACTGTTCTCTTTTTTCTCGAATGATTTTCAACATGGATATCAATGAATGACAGGTCCCAATGGATACCATTCACTTACCCATTCAAGTAGCGGTGGGGCGGTGGAGCCGCACGTTTCTCTCAGAAAATTTTCTATACTTTAGTCCTGAACCTTAATAAATTTTTGACGCATTGTTTTTATTTTTTACGGATCCTGGGCGATTTGAATAGACGAAATTTTCTCCAAACAACAAAAATATGAAACAAAGAAAAAAATTCATCACACTCAGGGTAGCCATTACTATGATACAAGACTTGGCACGATGTACAGATGTTTAGAGCATTTTTCATATTTGCCGCACCAGCAATAGTTCTGGTAACCGAAGCGAGATACGGATTTTCTTTTGGGAATATTTCAATAGTAGGTACTTTTGTAGCTAAATTTAAAATTAATTTCCCAGGCCCGGAAAGAGAGAGTGCCCTGGGAGCGAGGTTGTACTGTTTATACTCGTCCCCAGTGTCATCTCCGCTTTCAAGATGGCGGGCGGGCGGTTTATAGCGATAGTTTAGTGATAGTCGGGCGCGAGATCTATGATTCTTGGTGAAAAGTCGATGACCTCCCAAACCAGTTGAAGAAAAAATAATACTCGCAAAAATGGCTCGCGTGACTTGCATGCAACCCTCCAAGTTGCGACTATTTTAGTCGCCATGGCGACTAGAATTTTGGAGCTGGCGACTAAATTAGAACGCAAGTCGCCATCTCGGCGACTAAAATTAACGTTAGCTATGCGTCAGGAGCTCGAGCGGACCATCATCCGGAGTGAAAAGAAAAACGTTCTGAGCATTAAGAACTCACTTTGCAAAGCTAGTTGTTGTGGGATTTTAACCAACAGAAATGGAGACTGAATAAAATGAAATCTTACACGGTAAACAAAGATCAAGGAATAGCGTTCAGTTGAGCTTGGGACGCGACGAAATTCGTTCCACTCGACTAAACTTTGGCACGTGACAATTTTACCTGGAAGCGTGAGACAACGCACGCAATCCGGCCATTTGCCATCGTAAAGAAGAGGAATTGCAAACGCTTGGAAAGCTCGACGGTGACAGGATCCACAATATATTCGAGAAACATCCAGATGTATTTGAGAAACGTATTTTATTTCAGTGGACACGAAAATACTTGACTTTACAGCAAACTTGTTAACACATGTATGTACAAGCACGGGGGATTCTATAAATAAAAAAAACTGTGATGAAAAGCGGCTCGCAGTTGTAAATAAATTTCACTTGTGTGAACGAACCTGGGTTTATATTTAAATTGTCAAAGATTTCATCGATAAAAAATATCCGTCTTAGTGATTGCCCTAAAACTTGTGAAAGTATTTTCACGTTGAGTATTCGCGTTCCACGGTTCACACATTAAATTCACAACGACAAACAATTTGAGCGTGAACTTTTCTGTCCATTTCAATACAGTCTTTAATTTTCTGATGAAGTTTTATATCGTTTGTTTATTCAAGCAGAAAACGAGGTTGAACATTTAAAAAAGATCATAAGCGATAAGGCAAAGATAGTGTTCACTTTATGGTCTCAGCAAGAATTTGATGCCGCCTTGATAAACATTGGAAAACTTTCCGCCATTCAGCTGCGAATGAGGCTATCTTATTTTAACTTGGTATAATCTGTGTCGTTTGCACTGCTCCTGTTGTGTGAATTATAAATGATATACACAAATATTTCTGCGTTTTGTGAAGCGACTTTTTTTCTTAATTTTCATCAAATATTTTCGCGGGAAAAATGGCGGTAAACATACGTTTCATTCATACATGTTCACGCTTTTTGATGGTTGATTTCACAACCAGCGCCAGCGGTGAAGGAATGGTTCAAATCCTCCAAAAGATCAAGAAGACCATTTCTTCAATCTGAAGTCCATAACACATGTGGTTTCTGAGTTTTAATGCAGAAATATGGATTTCTCTGTGCTGGCTGTAGACTTGTAAATTGTGTCACTAGTATAGATTAAAAACAAAAAAAACTTTATTTCATAGCATGAAAGTTTGAATTGTTTGGAGTGCTCAAGTCATTCCTAAGTTACCATTTAAGTGTGATTATAAAATTTTAAAAATTCAAGCAAGAGTTTATAATGAAGATAGTCTGAACCTTTGGTTTTTGATATTTGTGGTGTCACTTGTAAATCGATGGAGCTATTTGAAGGCATGTACATTTGCATTATTACAACCATTGTAAAAGATTTATTGAAAGTGAAAGCCAATCAATTTAAAATGGCTGAATGAGAACTGTGATCAACTCACAACACTGTTGCAATAATATAGTACTTTTTCATTGTGATCAGAAACTATTTCATTTGATCATCAATCATTCCAATAAAAGCATATTTGAATCAACATTAGGTAGTTCTTTCACTGCGGTAAAGGTTAAGTCTGCATGCGAGCCAAGTGGCCCATCAGGCCGGAGCTTATCCCGGTTTCTGTAGCATGAAGCGACTAGGAGTATTTCTACTCCCCCCTGGATGGGATGCTAGTCCATCACAGGGTTACCCCCAGCATTAAGTTCGCCGGTACCCATTTATACACCTGGGTGGAGAGAGGCACTGTGAGAGTAAAGTGTCTTGCCCAAGAACACAACACAATGTTCCCGGCCAGGGCTCGAACTCAGACCGCTCGATCCGGAGACGAGCGCACTAACCATGAAGCCACCGCGCCTCCCACTAGTTCTTTCACTGAACGGGATTTCAATTTACTTGGTGGTTCAAGGAAAATGTTATTAATAATACAGTTAGATAATAATAAGATTATTATTTATTATTTATTAATTATTTATTTATGCATATATTTTGGCGACTAAAATTTTTGGCCACTAAGGAGGAAAGTTAACTTGGAGGGTTGCTTGCATGGCTCGCACCATGGCTCGCATGGCTCGCTGGCTCGCAGATTTAGCAGACCCAGCTGTTAACTTAGTGAATTTAACTGTTGTTAAATTCACTAAATAACAGACTGCTTGATCCAGAGTCCAATCACACTAAACATTAGACTGCTATATTCCCATGATTTAGTAATTAAAAGCGGAAAATCAGATATTTACCATTAATGTAACAAAACCTCTCGGCCAAGTCTTGGCGCTGTACAAGGTTATGCGTTAAAGCACCACACAATGCTTGATAGGTTGCATCAGAACCTTTTTCTTGTTTCCAATGCTTTAGGGTATAGTATCCCTTTTCGGACGGTTGATCATGAGCTTGATCTAATTCCTGGAGCTTTGAATCACTGACACCTAGGTGACGCCCAAGCCTTTTCCAGTTTCCTAGAACATCAGCTAATTCTTCTAATTCTTCATCTGCTGGTGTGCCATCCTTAACTACAGAGAGAAATAATTGTTTACAAATAAACTACTGTTGTTGTTGTTATTGCTCAGTCAATACTAATTTTAAATTATAAGAGAGTCGTGTCTTAATTGAGCATTCTATGACAGCTATCCTGGTAATAATCTTTATTTCTTTTCAATAGTTTTTAACTTACAAACAAAAAAATAATAATAATAAAATTTACCTAATGAAGGCCAAACAGCCGCAAAGTTTAATTAAATACAGCTCATTCTCAGTCAGGAGTTTATTTGTAACTTCATTTTTTATACTTAAGGCTACAGCGAGATAAAATATACATTTCCTCCAAGTTAAAAAAAAAAATTACCAAAGAGGTTCAGCACCAGCTCAAATTAATGAAAACCATTAGGTACAAAAGGAACGAAGACAACCACTTTTAAGCTTACAAAACTGTCATTCTAGAGTAACAGGTTAATTATAAATAAGTGACAACTCCCCAGTCATGCTGAACAAATATTGCAAACAAAATAGATTGAAAACTCCAACTGGCAAGAGGCAGAACAGTTTGCTACAATATGTTATGACTGTAGCCAAGGATCTGCAATTAAAATAATCATGGTTACTTTATATAAACTCATCACCAATTGATAAGCTGATGGGTAAGGTGCCTAAGGGATGATAGAGCTGAGATATGAGCCTCAAGCCGAGCATGCAGGTATCCATGGCAACCCTGACAGTGGAAACCACCAGGCACTGCCACAATGACAGAGACAGTGGAGATATTTACCTGATCACTTATACTTACCATCAGCAGCAAATTAGGGAGGAAGACGAGGGAGCTAAAGCACGCTAAAAGAATGAATGGCACTCAAGGCAAACTGCACATTCTTACACAGTCGGCAAGCAAAACGTGTAAATCCTGCAAAACACTATACGAGACCCCACAAAGCATCGTCGCCCTGAAAGGCTGCTGACCAGCATTGGCTCAAGTCAAACTTTGCGTTAAATGCAGACTGCAGACCGGGGGTAAAACACAGACTAAGGGTAAAATGCAGAGTGAGGGTAAAATGTAGACTGGGGGTAAAATGCAGACTGAAGGTAAAATGCAGACTGAGGGTAAAATGCAGACTGAGGGTAAAATGCAGACTAAGGGTAAAATGCAGACTGAGAGTAAAATGCAGACTGCAGATTGTAGACCTTTTTAACTATATATGGTGTTATTTCCATTATCAGGTGCTGACCATAAACAGGGTTATTCAGCCTAATCATAGTGAAAGTCAGCTGACCTGAATATCTCTTCCATTAGACTGAATAACACTCTTGTTACAGTGAGCTCTCAATGATAGAAATGGTGACACATTTTGGTTATATAAAAGATCTACCATCTGCAGTCTGCATTTTTCCCCAGTTCACAGTCTGCAGTCTGCCTTCCACAGTCTGTGTTTTACACTGACAAAATCAAATAATCATAACTTTTAACTATCAATGTCTCAAATTGCTCTTTATCACAATTACTACTAATCTCACGATCTGATTGGCTAATTTGCCGTTGTCGATAAGAGTCCAGACAGCACTGCTCACGTCAATGTGTCACACTCTTGGTCATGCCTTGTGAATCCACAACATTTTGACCACTGTGATGATGCATATCGTTGTCGATAAGAGTACAGACAATGCTAAACCACATTCGATTTGTTAATTAGCTGAGGGATAAAGTATACTCATAGTGGACACCTACATACATGTACATGTGAAAAAGAAATGAAGAAACATAACCTAAGAATAATTCTAAAGTATTATATTGCAGTGGAACCCTGTCTAACCGCCGGTCAGTGTAAATTGGAGACTGCGGACAGCAGTCTGCATTTTACCATCAGTCTGCATTTTATGCCCAGTCTGCTGTCTGCAGTCCACAGTCTGTATTTTACACTGATTGCCTTACAGCCACCCCGTTAATATGGCCACCTCATTATTACAGCCACTTTATTCCAGGTGTAGTCAATCCATAAACCATTAATCAAATATTAATCAATATCAATCAATATCTTTGATTGATTATTAATTGCCAATAGTGATCGATGAAAATCGATGAAGAAAAAAGTTGTGAGCTCGATGGTTATTGATTGTGGATTGTAATTCATTGATAACAATAATTATTGATTCATCGATTGATATCAATTGTTATTGGAAACTGTTTTTGTCCTTTTACATTGTTACACTGATAAAACGTTTGACAAAATTTGTCTGTAATGGTTTTATTGAGTCGTTTTATCATAGCCTGTGTATCTTTTACAATCATTCACAAAATAACAAGAACAGAAACATTTAGGCTTTGCATCTTTCTTTGTCAGTTTAAAACACCGGAAGAAGCTCAGGCTGGAGTAGCGGTGTACAACCCTCCAGTCTCATTGTAATGTCGGCATTAAGATGAAGCAAAATAAACAACAGCGTCAGTGTTCTAGTGATTTCAATGATGTAAAAGAGGGAATAGTTTTCAGGATGTAGTTAATTCGGCGACGATGAACGGACATGCCAAGATTCTGCTTTAGACCCCAGAAGACCTGGAGAAGAGATCACTCCACCTGGTCTTTGAATATTTAATTTAAAATCGTCATGTCATGTCAATAACTATGCTGAATATGAAAGCCTGTTGCATGTTGTTCTGCATATTAATTATTTTACACAATAATAAAGCCATCAGATCTTTGAGTCCGGGTGGTTATTGTCGATTTTTTTTTCAAGCAATTAAACTATCGATTCCTGAAGACTGGAATTATCGCTTGTTATCAATTTTTGCCAATCGATAGCAATTGATAAAGGAATTTTCTGTGAGTTCAATATTTGCTATTTATCGATTGCAGATATCAATTGACAGCAATCGGTGATTGATATCCATCAATGTTATATAGATTGAATCAACTGAATTTTCCGATTTATCGATTGACTACGCCTAGTTTATTCTGGTCTAAACAAAAGCCCAGTCAACCATTTTCCTATTTAAAGTTCCTTTTTAATTCGGCCACCCAGTTAATACAGCCAGAATTTCGTGGCCCATTGGTGACCAGAAATCTTACTTAAAGTAGTACTTTAATCCTCACCCTAACTCATCACTCCGCTCTTCCCACGTAGATCTCCGCTATCAAATCCAAAGCACACGAACAAACAAACATTATATAATGATACCTACCACGTGAAATTTCTTCCATGTCTATATCTCTGACTGGGGCGGAAGTTCCATTCAAGTCACTTAAACAAATTGAACGCCATTTCTAGACTCTTTCTGAACCATCTTTCAGCAAATGCTGTCCTTCTTCGCATGTCAGCGTAAAAGATTGCACACAAAATTACTTTTTCTTGCGCCCTGTCGCCGACATAGCGGACTGAGTGGTATATGCATTTCCCAGCTCTTAGATTCCGGCGGACGGTCGCAGACTTTGAATCAAGCAGGGAATCAAAAGATTCACTTGCAAACTGGCAGATCAATGAGTCTTACGAACACCGTGAAACCACTTATAACACTGGCTGAGTCTAAATTCTAAAACCTTAGGTTGTTATTTACCAGAACTGATTCGAAACATCCAAATTCATCGACGCTCCAATGCATGCATGACCCAGCAACGAGAGCAACCTGAGTAGCAGGCCTTCCTAAGGGGAGGGGCGAGGGGAGGGGAAGAAAAGTAAAGGAGGCTTTTCTTCTTACTTTCGTCCCTGCCATCTTTAGCCATGCAGCCGATCAGGAATCAACCTTTTTTCTTGCCCTCTCTGCGATCCAGTTGTAGAGAAATGGTGGACCCCTGTCTGGACCTCCTTCTGGCTCCCTTTCTCGATTCCTCACTGACCCTACAGGAGCTCCGCAATTTTTCTGCCCAAAAAAACATTCTCGTCCCCAGATTTTGATCGCGTAGTCAGCGGACCGTAAATCACAGACAATACGGTAACGCATGCGTAATTTTTGCCCGCATATCTATTCATTCTAATCCTGAGGGAGGGGAGAGAGGGATATATTCTTCGGTGTTGACAGATCGGACTTGACATTCACTTCACTGAAGTTTGGAGATTTAGAGTTTAGAGTTAAAAAGAGAACAGAAAGCCGCCTTGAATGCCGTCGCTTCAAAAACGATTGCAAGCTTGTCTAATATTTTGCCAACGGGTTTCGTTATGCATTATGTGGTGGACCGTCCGTCTAACAAAAGTCAGGGATCGATAGCTGGGTTCTTGCTGTTTCTTCTCTTCGTATTAGATAAAATCCCGGGGTAGTCACTCGATAAGTAATAGTAATTGGACCGAGTGGAGCACAACTCAGGGAGTAGTCCCGCCAGTAATTTCAAAATCGGACGAGGGCGAAGCGCGAGACCGATTTGAATTACTCTCTGAATTGTACGACACGAGGTCCAATTACTAATTAATCGTATCTATAACAAATTTTGGAATTAAAACTGTCTTTCGGGAAGTTTTCTTTAAGCGAAAACGTCTGTAGCGCTTTTCAAGTGTTGAAAACTGTAGGAAACATTGCAAAGGAAGCCATTAAAGCGCGCGTTCATGATCCTCTTTAGAGGGCTGGTCTGAGCTGCCACTAACGATACTACATTTAGGAAATAACACACTGGCTGTGGGTAAAATTTGGGTGGCAGGGAAGGACGACTGGGGAGTAGGGGCCCAGGAAGACGGCCCTCCTGGGGGAGTACAGATCGGGTGGTACCGGGGGTAGCCACCCAGGAATAGAAGTTCCGAGACCTGCCTCCAGGGTTGAGGCATGCCACAGTCACGGGAAACTGAGGGAACCAGGAGGGGAGCCCCCCCCCCCTAGGGGGAGTACACTCAGGTGGTACCGGGGGTAGCCACCTTGGAATAGGTAATTTCTCCGGACCTGTCTCCAGAAAAAAAAAAAATAGGGGCGAAGGATTGGCACAAACAACAGGACTGCATATAACGAGGAGCGTGTGCTTGACTAGAGGCCAGGGGCATGAGGTGGACACGTGAGAGACATGACTGGAACCATTGATACACCGTCTTTTACAGATGTAGATAACAGTGGCCTTACTTAGGAAATGAAAGGTTTGTTGTGATATCTAAAGGGAGTGATTGTTTTCAACTGGGAATCCCTGATGGACTTTGAGATCAGGAATTAGTGGCATGTTACTCATGTCACTGGGTTTACCTATGAGCGTGACAAGAGGTTCATGTCTCTGAAATAAAGTGTTACAATGCAGAATGCGTGTGTCTGTCTTTGAGATATTGTCTCTCAGGTCTCATCAACATCAGTTTATGGATGCCATAAACTTAAACTAATTGACGTGAAAACCACGTGAGAATCCAATTACAAAAAGTTTAAATTGGATACCTGTAATTGGACACCCACGTGATCGCGCGTCGATTAGGCGGCAAATAGGCGCACGGAGAACCAATCATGATCGAGAATTTCGTTAGAGATTCGATTAATAATGGTAATAGGATTGAGTGGAGTCCAATTCGGTCTGTAATCATACGAGTGTTTAACAAAATCGGACTCCCGCTTCGCGGTCGTCCGATTTGTTAATCACGAGTATGATTACAGACTGAATTGGACGACGTGAAGCCCTGTTACCAATTAATCAAAACTATGACAAAATTCGAGAAACGAACAAACCATCGGTTTATACCAGCGTCTTCCTCCCGGACTTCGTTGATCAGTCTTTCAGTTTTTCAGTTTCAGTTTTAAATAAATACTTTTTTATTATTATTATTGAGGGCTGAACGATTAAACGTCGTTATGAATGCTGAAAAATACAGCAGTTTACTCAACAAAGTGCACCGCAACAGCGCGAGCAAAATGACGCGTACTATCCAATTACACAGGCATGACGCATACACTGTCCTATTACATTGTCCAATTACAAGCATGACGCGTAGACACTGTCCAATTAATGCTCAAATCGGGCTGCTGATAGCCAATCACGTTCGAGAATTTTGATTAATGTAATAATTGACCATAATGAAGGGGGCCGAAGACAAATTTCGCGCGTGCTCTTGCTAATGCGATTCAGAGCGCGCACAAGGATCACACACAAAAAAAAACATGGCGTCGATACAGCAATCATTTTATTTGTTCAATATCATCGCTATCAGAGCTATTTTTCTTCACGATTGAACAGTGTATTGATAGTTTAGTTTTCTAGTGGAAAGGTTTTTTAGAAAATGTAACGATGCAAAGAAACAATTCTCAGATTTTTCTTTCTCACCGAAAAAACCCAACTCATTAGAACTTCACGAAATTTGGCCAGATAATACTTTTCGAAATAAGTAACTGGAGTATATATCGAAAAACATTCAAATTTAGCAAAGGAAATTCTAGATATTCCAGTTACCCTTCAACAAGACACAATTAAGAATCTCTGTGTTAAACTACCATAATTAAAGTAGAGTTAATTTGTGAGCATTGTTACAAGCTTGTTGCATGTAAATGATGAAGAAGTCCTAATGACTAGATTTTCCGCAAATAAACAAATCCGATTATAAAGGCCTGTTTATAATCCTAAATGTTGCCATGGTAACGACACAAACGTCGGCTTTACTTTTAGAAAACCAAAACTTGTGTTATTAACTTGCATGTTGCCATATTTGGTGACCAAAGGATCAAGGGTTTTAGAGAAAAAGGGGAATGAAACACAGGTATCAAAAACTGTGTTCGACCACCTTAAAAATTATTCCACGAGCGCGCGTTGGACATGGGATGGTAGATAGCCGACGACGCGCGTTGCGCCGAGTTTGCTATCATCATCTCATACTCAACAAGCGCAAGTGGAACAATCGTTTTATTAAAAAACGCCCCCCACATATACAAAACTAAACTAACATAAAAATGAAAACGCCCCAAAAAATCAAGCATACGCTTACCATAGTTGTAGAGCATGGTATAATGGTTCATAACCAATGATGGCTAAGCCAAAGAAAACTCTCGAATTGCATCATCCAATGATGTAGTTTTTAGTAAATATTAATAGCCAAGGTCTTCTCGTGCATCATATTCTAAATTCCATGCCTAAAATTTCTCAACAACCTAATCATTCACGAAGTGAAACAATATTTCTACGCAAAATATATATTTCCTTGTTGACTCTCAACAGCAATCATATAATCTAAATGTATCCTTAATTAACTATAAATACTAAAGGCAATTGAATTCTTTATAACAGTTTATCCTGGAAGAAACTCGAATCTACAAATTAACTTATTTGCTAAACAAAACAAACACTATCACGGACTACAACATTTTGTAGAATCGCTATTGTTAGAATGACCCTGGAGCACTCTTATCCGTTATGAATTTGTATCTTTTTAAAAAGCTTTTACAAAATATAAAAAAATGTTCAGATTTAGACGTAACCTTGACTCGTGTCCAGGCTCTATCTAAACGCAAAATGCAACTAAACTTGGTCCAGGCGCCCATGGCTAGGTCAGCTACAGTTTTCTAACCTGACAAATAAACATCACTTACGAGTCAGTACACAAGCAACAATTATAAGATTTTCGGTGAACATTAATTCGACTTTTCTTAAAAAATTATCAACCCCGTTTTTCTAATCAGGATCGATGTTAAATACTAGTGATAGTTTTACAATTTTCCGGTAGCGACTTCTTGCATTTGTACTACAGAGTTCATACTGGCTACAGTCAATTAGCAAATACATTACCGTTTACACAACAGGAAATTGCCGTTTAATGCCAGCTTAGCAATAGCGGTATCTCGAACAACTGTGCCATCAGAACCCAGAAGAAACGATGTTCACAAAGCTACCTTGCATTCAGTGACGCAGAAACCTCTAAAGTAATTTTAAGTCTTCTTTTAGTTTATAGTTTACTGACTTAGAACTATGTAAACTGGCGTTCGTACTTACAACCTGACTAACGCTTCGTTTTCCTACTATAAGTCTGACAAAAACGCAACAGCACTTTCAAAAAATCCCGGCTCCTTCTTCGGGTACCGGACACAAATGAGAACATCTTGTTTAAACATTGCTTGCAAATCATTGTATTTTGGTGCAGTATTGTCTCGTCTTTTGTTTCTACATGGTTTTTATTATTTTACAATTCTATTATTTTACATTGTAAACTGAAGGAAAATCGGGAAATGCCTTCATATAAACAGTCACTACTGATGTCTTTATCGAAGCAGTTCCATCTTCATGTATTATTAACTTTAAGGTCCTATTTCCCTTGTAGCGAAATGGACAACGACGACGACGACGATGATGATGATGATGAGGAGGACGACGACGATAATGATCATGCATTATTACCTGTCTATTTTTCCATGTTTTCATCTATTCTCTATTCCTGATATTTCAAGTTACATTTATTTACACAGAATAATCCAGCTGAATCTTTATGTAAAATACATCGCTCCTTTCATTTTGTCGCTGACTTGAATGGCTTTTGCAGACTTCTCCAAATCTACAGTATCACCGCCCCTAAAAAGTTGAACACGACAACAATTAAAAAAACCAAACAAACAAACAAACAAACAAGGCCATGAGAGTAGAAAACTTGACGACAATCTTGCCACAAAAAAAGCTACCTTCCATTTCCACCATTGGTCACATGGTGTCTAGCTCGGAATGCTACCAAATGTGCGTAATAGGCAGGGGCTGGCATCGAGACACTGCGAGTGCATCGTGCATATACGTGACACAGCTGATAAGTGAGCTGTTGAAGACCGTCTGCTGTGAAGGCGTTATCGTCGTACAAAACGTGATAGTGTGTAGGTCGGCTTGTTCCCTGAGGAAAAATCAGTAACCTTCATGGTAAAATTGTTATTTTACAGCCTGCAAAGCCTGAGGCAAGGTAAATATCTGGCCTAAATCAAAGATTACAGTTACGTAATACATAAGCTGATGTTTAACAAAACTGACAAGAGGAAAAGGGCTGTGGGAGGAGAGGGGAATTATCTGAAAAGTTAAAAAAATAAGAACATTTTATATTACCAATAAGCAGCATGGTCAGCTGAAAATAAGTTCATAAGCAAAGGCAAGGAAAGGAGGAAATGACCTGATTGACTGCTCCTAAACAGACATGTACAAGCAGGTGGGGTGTGTATAGAGGAAACAGATAAATAGACAGACAGACAGACTGAGAGACAGACAGACAGACAGACGAACAGACAGACAGCCAAGCGGGTAGGCAGGGAGGTAGGCAGGCAGACAGACTGACAGACGTAATGAATGATTGGTTGATAAAAGAGCGCCAGGGGTCCTTACAAGCAAGTTTTAAAGTGGTTCCCTCTTGGACGATCGAGATCAACCTCGTTCCTAGGGTCTCCCGGCCCTCTCTTGCTCCAGGGGTCGGTGAGGTGAGAGACCCTGGGAATGAGGTTGGATCGAGATCAGGACCTGTGATTCAAGATAACTCGGATCATGGTGCATCAAAGGAACCAATTCACCAGTTCATTTGATACACTACGATTTTAGTGATCTTGGATTACAAATCCTACTGATCCAAATCTTCCAAAAGGAACGTACAGTATCCTGAGATTGGTTTAACTTCAGGGTTTAAATGCAATATGCTATTTTACAATAATTTTGTTAAAACAAAAACGTAACTTGTTCATCACAACAAAATGTCAGGCAACTTGGAGTTTCTCACTGAGTTAAAGTAGCAAAATAAACTTTCACAAATGTTACGCAGCATCAAATTACCTGGATTCCAAAGTGGCTGCACAGATAAAAGTCAAACTCATATGGGTGTGTTATACCACTGTCCACAGTGGTGCCTGGAGGTACATTCTGAGCTTTGCCTGAGGCATCTCGTTTGTCTGCACAGAATAGTCTTGTGTGATGCCGCTTCTGAACCACAACAAATGTAATTTTTGGGCGATATTCCTTTTCCAGCATCATACAAGCCTCCTGAACAGCACGCACTTCATGAACAAGAACTTGGTCAAACTGACCCTCGCTGACTCCATCACGGTAGAAAATGATCTTGGACGGCTTTAGTTTCCTGTTGGCTTTGTAGAACTCGATAAGAAGCTCTTTCACCATGACTGCCAGATCTTTAATAATTTCCTGAGCACCTCCTGACTTCTCGTGTCTCTGCGCTCGAACCCGTGCGCAGTATTTGGTTGCATCTTTATCCATACTGGCGACAACAGCAGCGATAGATGGAATCCCACTTTCAGTAGGAGAAGGGTGAGTTACATCAGCACCAAAGATGATGACAGGTTCTCTAAACACGGGTGACTTCTCTGACGGATCAATAACCTGATTGATTCCACCTAGTTTGGAGTTTATCTTCAAAGAGATATTGGCACAGACTTGAGGTTTCGCTTGTCGCACAAGTTTTGACTGAACGCACTGGGTTGGAATTCCAATCACATTGTCGCCGACTCGTTTTATCTCTGAGTAAAAATCTTTAGATTTCTCTGGCAAAACAGCCAGGATAAGCTGTAGTTCAGGCAGGTCTTCTGCCCATTTGCAAAACAGTCTTTCCACCTAATCAAATGAACAAGTAAAAACTTCAATCTTTCAGCACTGGTTGGTCCTCAATGCCCTACAAGCCACTTATAAGTGTACAGTCCGCCATGTTGGAGGACCCTTTTGATGGCTTCCCTTAGTGTTTTTCCTTCTTGAGGGCAGGCATTGAAAACGATTTTGCTTTGTTTTGGTTTGTTTTTGTTTCGGTTATATCTGGCTTTTTTCTGAACGCTAGGTTTAAAATGAGGATGCTGGTTTATTTGAAGTGTTTTTTGTGCGTCTTGTCGAATTGACTTTGACAAAAGCCACTGAAAACCTTTGTACACACCATAACACTTTAAGGAAACAATTCTTACATCATTTTTATCTCTCGAATACTTCACAACAGTGGGCTCCTCTGTCATGTCACGTGACCTCTTAAAGTCAAAAAATCTCTTTTGTGAAATGGGAACACTTTTCCTATTTCCTTAAACTTTGATGTTAGTTTCATGATTTTAGGGCCATTAGAATTATCGTTTCTGCGCTTGGAAACGTTTATTGGGAGACTGAGTACTGGTAAAAGAAACAGTTTATTTCCAAAGCAATGAAATATTCATTAGTTACCAGGCATAGTTCCTTTGCTGTTGTCATTAGGACTTGTCCTGCACCAGTTCAATTGAAACCTTCTTTTTACAAACTGCGCCCATTCTTGCTTAAAAATTGTCCACGATTTTTTGGCCGTATCAAGTCACGTGGCCTAATTTGCATAAGTTCGACAGGTCAAAAATAATCAGTTTAGGAGATGTATTTGTCTACCAAAAGTTTATATTGTTATGAACAAAGCCTCAGAAGGTAGACCACCCCCTAACTTTTTTGAGGAATATAACTGCTGACCCATGCCTTAATTTACCCGAGTGTACGAGGTTTTTTTAATAGAGAAATTCTCGATTTCGGCATTAATAACTTGCGTCATCGATGAGGAGACTATACATCAACTTTCTTTCCCTTGCTTTTCCCGTTTGTTCTGCCCAGCGATTCCTTGCGCTATAACCTTCAGGAAGTTCTCTTCTCCGTGCGTTTCCAGGTCAGTTGTTTCGTCTTTCTCCTATTCTTCCTACTTGCAAATGGCAAGTCCCCTTGCACAATCCTTGTTCGTCCCCGTACATTCCCTGTATTCCCTCCCGCCCTGGGAGACTCTCCTCTGTAAATGTAAGGGATGCTTGTCGTCTCGCTTAGAGGTGTAAGTCAAGGATTTTATTCTGACTTCGCGTGCTCAGGACGTAACGCCACTAGTTAGCCGTCACAGGAGTGGATCCAGGATTTCTCTTAGGAGGGGCTGCACCACTAAGGAATGGCGTAACTGACTGGTGAGGTAAACAAAATTTTAAAAGTGAATACGAAGAGGACTTTATCCCAGGGAGGAGTGCGCACCCCCTGCACCTTCCCCC
Source organism: Orbicella faveolata (assembly GCF_042242905.1). NCBI lineage: Eukaryota > Metazoa > Cnidaria > Anthozoa > Scleractinia > Merulinidae > Orbicella > Orbicella faveolata. The sequence goes on from NW_028301563.1 coordinate 27,840,177, forward strand.
TAATCTCGCCCCTGCGTCAAAGTATCTTCTGGGATGCACTTGTAGATAAAATTAGAAAAGCGCTGTCTTTTCCGTTCGCTGGTTTAACTCATTCGTTACGTTCCTCTAGCGGAGGTCTTTTCCTGAAAAGCGGCCTGCCAAAAAAAAAAATCTTCGGAGGTGGGAATGGGTGAACCACTTCTCGATTTTCCTCGCTCGGTGGAGACATTCGAAGACCCAGACGAAATTAGTAACGGAAGTCTTTTCGATTTAATGTTTCTATCAAGCTCTAGCTAGTTCCGATGAATAATTCCGGTATTTCTCGGTGGCCTTCTACTATACGATTAAACATAGGTATAATGGCTAAAAACCGATTCAGTCAACCAGTCAGAAAGTTAAAAATGCATTAATGCATTATTCATAATTAGTATTGCCCGGACCAAATAAAAGATAACTACAAGTGACCCAGAGCCAACCCTAACCATAACTTTATAGCAAAAACTAACTGTTAAAAAAATCGCGGTTAAAAAAACAGTAGGAACAAAAGGCGCTCTTCGGTGACTAACATGACAAAACAACGCATGTAGTAAAATCTTCTAATTATGCTCATATTATTACATGGTTTGCGTTTCTAGCCGATCTAACGCGAATTCTTATTGACTAAGTGTGGGGCGTAATTCTCCCGTAATGCCCAAGGGCCGATCACGGGCCTGGAAGGTCTGAGCAAAAAGCTATATATTAAACAACGTGCTAACCTTGAACGCTCGGTCCTTTTGCAATATTGACCTCGCTATTGCTCGCTCAATACGGCATGGTTTAAGATCTTCCCGTAAATACCTCACTCTCGGTTAATAAGTAGTTATTAACGATCGAGATGGCCGAGGCTTGCGCTATAACTAATAAGCCTGATGGGTTTTGGAGGTCTTTCCGTCATATCAAAAATGTTATTGTATATGTTTCTTATTTTATCGTGTAGCACATAAATGGCAATTCTTTAGGAACTAATCAACTTTGTTTATGACTAGAGACAAAGTCAACGTATTTTGATTCTTATTTCTCTGCTTTTTGTTTTAAAGCTGGAGCCTTATATCAAAATCAAGTCATTTACACATTTAGACATAGTTAACAGAGGGAGCCCGCTAAACATCAAAGAAGCAAACAAGATTTATGGTCTTTGACCCCGCACATCTTCTGTTTTATGCTCATTGACTATGCATGAATTACATAATCGGTATGCTTCTAATGGTCAGTTGTACGAGCACACATAACAACCTTCTGTATTTTACCAGGTTTTCTGCAGTCAACCCCAAAAATAGCCAACAAAAACATACAACAAAGAACTATACCAGGTTTGCTAACCATTCCCTCTATTAACTATGATTTAGATAACAACTGAATCTCTGCATCAATATCCTAGGCAGTCTAAATTTAATAACCTTAGCTATAAATAATTCGTTTTAAAAACTTCAATTTACATATCATGTTATCATTGAGATATTTACGTGTTATTGCCATGTATTTTTCTTCGTTTTTTCACGTAATATTTCGAGCTTCGTATACAGAGTGGTGTCGTGTCGATTCGTTACGTAAAATACATCGCTCCTTTCATTTTGTCGCTGACTTGAATGGCTCTTGCAGACTTCTCCAAATCTACAGTATCACCGCTCCTAAAAAGTTAAACACGAGAGGAATTACAAAACAAACAAACTAGGCCACGAAGAGGTACGTAGAGAATTTGATAAAAAATCTTGCCTCAAAAGACCTACCTCCCATTGGTCACGTGGTGTCTGGCTCGGAACGCCACCAAATGTGCATAATAGGCAGGGGCTGGCATGGAAACACTACGAGTGCACCGTGCATATACGTGACACAGCTGATAAGTGAGCTGTTGAAGTCCGTCTGCTGTGAAGGCGTTATCGTCGTACAAGACGTGATAGTGTGTGGGTCGGCTTGTTCCCTGAGGAGAAATCAGTAACCTTCATGGTAAAACTATTTTACAGCTTGAGAATCTGACGGAACAGTGTTGGGATTATCTCCGATTAAATACATTGTCGTAAACGAAGATTACAGTCATGTAATAAAGCTTGATGTTTAACACACACAATAATAAGAAAACAGGTGCGGGAATAACGGGAACAATTTGCAAGTTAAAAAAACAGAATAAATAGATATATAAACAAAGAGATGAAAAAGAGGGAAATCTAAAGCGACATGCAAGTGAGATGTATATAAAGAACACAGACAGACAGACAGACAGACAGACACTCAGGCAGGCGGGCAGGCATACATACAGAAACATAAACAAACAAAAAAACAAACAAACACACAGACAGGAAGACAGACAGACCGGCAGGCGTAATTAATGACTGGTTGCTCAAAGAGTGACAAGGGTCCTCACAAGCAAGTCTAACGGTCCGTTTCTTTGAGATGCTGTAGGTCAGAACCTATGATCCAAGATTAAGCTAAGGCCAGCCTAGTCATAGTTCATCGAAGGAACTGATGAATCCTTGCTCACAATAGATTCAGCGGTTCCTTCATCCTGGATCATAATTCTTGATACGGATCAACTGAAAGAAACGTAACCTGAAATTATGGAACGCCAGAACTGTCTTATGATACTTTTGTTTATTATATTGGGTGGTTGTGTCATTATATTGAGTAGTTATGTTATTATATTCGGTGATTAACTCATTATAGTCGGTGCTTATGTCTTTATATGCGGTGCTGTCTTCATTATACTCGGTGCTTATTCCATTATACTCGGTGCTTATGTCTTTATATGCGGTGCTGTCTTCATTATATTCGGTGCTGTCTTCATTATATTCGGTGCTTCCCTCGTTATATTCGGTGCTTTCTCCGTTATATTAGGTGCTTTTTTCATTATATTCGGTGCTGTTTTTATTATATTCGGTGCTTTCTTCGTTATATTCGGTTCTAACTTTGTTTGGTGTTTTCTTCATTATTACGGGTGCTAACACTATTATATTCGGTGCTCTCTTCCTTATATTCGGTGCAAAGGCCATTATATTCGGTACTTCCTTGTTCGGTGATTACTTCATTATATTCGGTGCTTACTTCATTATATTCAGTGCTTACTTCATTATATTCGGTGCTTTCTTCGATATGATCGTCACCAGTCTTCGCAAGGGGCCGTACAATTTGGAGGTAGTCTAGGGAAAGCCGGGAAAAACGGGTGTCACGAAAACTCAGAGCCCGAAACCTCAGACCCCGAAAACTCAGACCCCTCGAAATAAAAACTCAATTGTTATCACCTGAATTGCTCTATGGCCACAATGGGGCGAGATGTTTATCTTCTCCGGTTTATGTTGTCGCTTCGATCAAACGGTGAAAAACAAATATTGAACTTCTCAGGTTTATCGCTGTCGCGTCGGTCAAACAGTGAAGAACTAACAAGGTTTAGAACAGCAGCCGACACTGTTTTTCAAAACAGACCTTTTTTATGAAATCGTATGCAGCAAAAAAATGTGCTGTTCTCTGAAACATACTCGTTTGATCGCAATCTGCTTTTTGACTTAATGTGCGTTGCGTGACTGTCGGCACGTAACCCGCAGAAATTAACAAAATTTAGGGAAAAAAAAGAAGAAAAGAGTACATAGAGATAGCCATGTTTGCGTTCCAACTTATAACGGGAATAGTGAATATTTCTTACAGGAAGCAGTAAGTTTCAAACCAAACACTTCTATTTTTTTGTTTTTTCTTTTTTTCATACCGCCTGGATTAGTTAATTATTAAATCTGCCTCGTGGCGGGGCCTTCGCGCCAGTTTTCAATTTTCGTTCACTCACATTTCGAGACCACACATGGCGGTTCAATCGGTTCGACCTTCACGTGCTTTTTACGTGTTGACTTTTTACGTGCCGACAGTCACGCAACGCACATAAAGTCAAAAAGCAGATTGCGATCAAACGAGTATGTTTCAGAGAACAGCACATTTTTTTGCTGCATACGATTTCATAAAAAAGGTCTGTTTTGAAAAACAGTGTCGGCTGCTGTTCTAAACCTTGTTAGTTCTTCACTGTTTGACCGACGCGACAGCGATAAACCTGAGAAGTTCAATATTTGTTTTTCACCGTTTGATCGAAGCGACAACATAAACCGGAGAAGATAAACATCTCGCCCCATTGTGGCCATAGAGCAATTCAGGTGATAACAATTGAGTTTTTAATTTCGAGGGGTCTGAGTTTTCGTGACACCCGTTTTTCCCGGCTTTCCCTAGACTACCTCCAAATTGTACGGCCCCTTGCGAAGACTGGTGACGATCATATCGAAGAAAGCACCGAATATAATGAAGTAAGCACCGAATATAATGAAGTAAGCACCGAATATAATGAAGTAATCACCGAACAAGGAAGTACCGAATATAATGGCCTTTGCACCGAATATAAGGAAGAGAGCACCGAATATAATAGTGTTAGCACCCGTAATAATGAAGAAAACACCAAACAAAGTTAGAACCGAATATAACGAAGAAAGCACCGAATATAATAAAAACAGTACCGAATATAATGAAAAAAGCACCTAATATAACGGAGAAAGCACCGAATATAACGAGGGAAGCACCGAATATAATGGAATAAGCACCGAATATAATGAAGACAGCACCGCATATAAAGACATAAGCACCGAGTATAATGGAATAAGCACCGAGTATAATGAAGACAGCACCGCATATAAAGACATAAGCACCGACTATAATGAGTTAATCACTGAATATAATAACATAACTACTCAATATAATGACACAACCACCCAATATAATAAACAAAAGTATCATAAGACAGTTTTGGCGTTCCATATGAAATTGGCTCAGTAAATGGTTTCTCTAAAAACCTCTGTTACGATAGGAAAAAGAGAGCTATTTGTTCATCACAATCCACTGTAAAGCGAACTGGAGTTTCGCTTTAAGTTAGGCTTTCAAAGAACGTTTCCACCATTAAAATAGCATCAACTTACCTGGATTCCAAAATGGCTGCACAGATAGAAGTCAAACTCATATGGGTGTGTTATACCACTGTCCACAGTGGTGCCTGGAGGTACATTCTGAGCTTTGCCTGAGGCATCTCGTCTCTCTTCACAGAACAGCCTTGTGTGATGCCGCTTCTGAACCACAACAAAAGTGATTCTTGGGCGATATTCCTTTTCCAGCATCATACAGGCCTCCTGAACAGCACGCACTTCATGAACTAGCACTTGGTCAAACTGACCCTCGCTGACTCCATCACGGTAAAAGATAATCTTGGACGGCTTAAGTCTCCTGTTGGCCTTGTAGAACTCGACAAGAAGCTCTTTCACCATAGCAGCCAGATCATTGATAATTTCTTGGGCACCTCCTGATTTCTCGTGTCTCTGCGCCCGAACCCGTGCGCAGTATTTAGTTGCATTTGCATCCATACTGGCCACAACAGCCGCGATAGATGGAATCCCATTTTCAGTGGGAGAAGGGTGAGTTACATCAGCACCAAAGATGATGACAGGTTCTCTAAACACGGGTGACTTCTCTGACGGATCAATAACATGATTGATTCCACCTAACTTGGAGTTTATCTTCAAAGAAAGATTGGCACAGACTTGAGGTTTCGCCTGTTGTGCCTGTTTAATTTGAACACATTGGGTGGCAATTCCAAGGACATTGTCGCCAACTCGTTTAATCTCTGGATAAAGTTCCTTGTCTTTTTCTGGTAGAACAGCCATTATAAGCTGTAGTTGTGGATAATCCACCGCCCACTTGGAGAATAGACTTTCCACCTGATCAAACGAAGAACTAAAATTAAAACTCAAGTTCTTCTCTACTTTAATTCTTGATTTATTACCTAGATATAAAATTGGCTATGTGCATATGGTTTTAGAGGATTGGAGTCCTTCATTTCCTATCATCAGTCCAGAGGTAATAATCAAAGACAGGTCTGAATCTCTCGCAGCTCCCATTCAATGAGTCTCGTCAGTCGTTCAATTTGGATTTCGCATGATCATTTGAACGAAAGCACTCTAGTGCAGACTTATCCAAAAACCCAGAAAAGTTCAGTAAATTTGATCGCCGGCCAGCCAAACGTTTTCAAACTACTGTGGGCACTGGCCGTTTTCTAGAAACATTCACTGTGAAATAAAGTTTGTCAATTGCTGTTTTGATATTAACTTGGTCCTTGTTGAAGCATGCAACATTAAAAACAATCATCGAATCCTTCATGAGGAAGTAAACCTCACATTTAAAGTATTTTCTAAATATCCCTGAATACAACGTTTTCAAAAAACGAGTGTATTCAAGGTTTGGGGAGTAGCAGTCAAACTGAATTCAATGGATAAGAGAAATTGTACGTAATATATCGAACACGACAGACCGTGTTTGACCACATTCCCAAACACCGAGAAGAGAATAGAAAATACGACGCGTAGCGGAGTATTTTTGACGAACTTTGAGGTGTTTGGAAATGTGGTCAAACACTGTTTCGAGCGTTTGATATATCTTCTCAATCAAAACTTAAATTAAGGAGAAAATGGAAAAGAAAATCGTAAAAATTTATGCTACTTAAGATCATATATCCAAAGACCGTCACCGTCATGATTTCCTTTGTTTAAACGTAATGAATTATCAATGAGTTTGAGAAGCCCTGCATCGTACGGGGTACACGACAATTTACCAAACGCAGCATTAAAGGAATGACAAAAATGTATATCTCTACGCAGAGAAAGGCGCCATAGCAGTAGCGCCTTGCCTAAAATCAGAACACATTGAAAGTCGTCACAACACTTGCGCTCAAGGGTGGTCAACGTCTCAACTGAAATTCTGAGCATTTTGTGGCTACATTGGCTACGAGGAAATGCACTAATTAGAAGTAAGCTTAGCACTACCTCTGCAATAAAATTACGGATATCTATTATTTATTGACCTGTAGTGTTTGACAAGTATACTTTTAGAAAAACACATCAGTTCTTACATCACGGAAGTTCCTAGGATATTCCACAGCAGTTGGTTGCTCTGTCATCCTCATTCCCTCTCGAGTCGACACAGAGGCCATTTGCTTACAAAAGTTCCTCAGCTGATCTTCGCTACACCTACTGGCAAAGCAAGCTAAGGCCCAAGTGCTAATACGAGCTCCCTCGTGAAGCAATTTGCTACGCATGTCCCAAGAACCATCCCGTGGAACCAAAGCTTGATCCTGTGGTCCAAGCTTGATTTTTGGTGCTGGCAGTACGCGGCCACCTACCTTGACCATTTCAGGGCTAACAGAAGTCTGGAACTCCTCCTTTAAGTATTTACTATTGGTTTGTATCATTTGTTGGGCCTAGAATGGAACGATCAATGAGATATTTGACAATATGCATATATACAAATTTACTTTATGTAATATCAAATGGCGTTTCCCTCATTTCCTAGCAAAAAAAAAAAAAAAACCTTACAGGATCGTTAAGAATCTTGAGTTAGGAGATCTCAAAAGACCTTCTATAGATAATGGAAGATAAGGATCTTTCAAGTAAATTCTTAAAAGATCTTTAAAAGATATTGAAAAGATCCTTACATGGAAGATCTTGTAAAGGTCTTTGCACGGATCCTCAAAGAGCTTCAAAGGTTATGGCAAGATGTTTGAACAAAATCACTTAAGATCATTGACCATTCTTTAAGATCTTGATCAAGATCTTTGAAGCTCCAGCAAGAACTGTGAAGATCTTGACCAGGATATTTCAGGATCTTGATTAAGTTCCTGGATAAGATCGTCATGAAGATCCTTTAGGATCCTTGAAAGATTTTCTATGGACTGCTACCAGTAAGTCCGGCGACATTGCCATGAATAGGGGGTATGATACCCTCTTAGGGTTAGTAGCGGCTAACTTGAGTCATCACTGGTGTTTTACTTGTGCTCATGTTAATGCTTTTTAAAACCAATAAAATTGAGCCTGCAATGGAACTCTCGAGAGTCACAGTTCACTCGTTTCATCAAGATGCAGTAGGGAACGAAGACTAGAGGAACGCGACAGGAGAGCCCTAGGTGGGATTTAACAAACATACCCAATTCTGAATAGCCTGTTGACGTTCAGGTGCAGGACGAGCAGTACTTCTGATCATGTTTGCCGTCTGTTCCTCTGATAAATGCCTTTTTTGACAAGGAATGATGGTGCACACTTCCAATGGCAGGTAACGGTCCTTTTTCTGGCCAACTTGTAGGCAGGGTAGGTGAGGATATCTGAAATTAAGAGAGTACGTTTTTTTTGTTCTTTATTTTGTTGATGAATTTAGATTTTCCTTTACAAATTTAGGTGGAAGATGCACAACAAAGTCTACACTCAATGGCTGGTTTCCATATTATAGCTTCAATCTCTGTAAAAAAGGTTCAGTGATCGCTACGATCATAAATCAGGAAAAAACGCTTCAGCGAGTGTAGCGATCGTCGTCGCACCAATTGCTGAGGTAGACGTCAGCACTATGTCGACAATCATAGTATTGATCGATATCGTTGCAATAATAAGGAAACCACTCTTCAGAGATTGAAGCAATTGCTGAGATGAAAATTATAGTTTATGCACTTTGTACTTCTGGAAAATTGTATTTAGGTCACTAACTCGTTATTTAAACTACTTATACACAATCGAATTACTCAATACCTCAAATGCAATTTGTATGTATTCTTAAAATACTCTGCCACGGTTGTTTTGCTCTTGTTACCAGTTGCTCCATCTTCAACTACAAACTGTAGCTTTTCTGCGGGAGCACTTGATACTCCCCACACGGTGTACTTTCTCTTAAAAGCGGTTGCATGAGTAGCTTGTATACGAATTCCTTAAGGACAAAGAAAGTATTAGTACACTTGTTCCAACACTGAAAGACATTCACTACCCTGCATGTCTTCTAACCCCAAATAGAAATATGTCTCGTAAGACCTTACTAATTAACAAAAGTTTTAAAAAGTCCTGCAACCCAAGAATACATATAATTATTAATATAATTTTTTTCCTCAGCACTGATTATCTGTGTTCGTAGTAAATCTTTGCATCTAGAGCTAGACCAAAGTCTGTTTCTGATTGCCGTCACAAGTGAAAAACTGTTGAAAAGTAGTTATGCTATCCACTGGACAGTATTATCCATTCTTTCAACAATTTGGACCCCCAGATGGATTTAATAAATTATGCCAAATTTACGAAATAAAATAACGCATAAAAGAAAGTGTGTAAAGATTAACTGAGTATAAAATTTTACGTTACATGATGCAACTAAAGTCTTCTGCAGTCTTACCACGTATGGCCTTTTCAAGTCTTTGCTTTTCAAGCCGAAAGCTACGGTTTTCAAGACTTTGGGGTGTTACACCCCGTCCAAGAATATCACATAGGAAGTCAATGACGGGTTGTTCCTTGTAAAAACCTTTTGCAGAGACTGAAATAAAATAACCAAGAAAAAGATAACCATTCAATATTTGATGAAGTGAACATGCAGACATAAGCTGACTTAATGGCTTCTGGGCAGATATAGCAATTAGAACTCATACCGTCTAGCAAAAATGCAAACATACAGGACTTGCATATTTTTTTTTTTTCAACTTTTCGAAGAGTGATCTACAGAGGTATTTAATGTCACACAGTGTAAAATTCATACACATGTGTTATTGAGTTGATATAATCGGCACAATATGGATATGATGCAAGTTTGAGCACTTGAGCAATTCCTTGAATATGACCTTTATAATCAACATTCAGGTCTGGGGGTACTCCCAGAAAAATTGGGTGGGGGTATGCAGCCTAGTTCCCAAAACCCTTACCCTTTTTAAGACCAAAATCTGCGATTTTCCCTACCCATTAAACCCCAGACCAAAAATTTGATACCCGTTGTGGCAGGCACAGTTGCCCTAAACATAATTTATGAAGGGCTTATGTTGATGGTGTTATTGATAATGATGAAAGGGTAGCTTCCTCTAAAACAGCATACCCAATTCAAGACTAGAGTGCAAAACAAATACCCTATTTAAGACCAAAATGGCCAAAATCCATACCCTATTTACATGTATGACCCCAACGGCTGAAAACCCTACCCTTTACAGTTTCTGATGGAGCTGCATTTGAAAACATTAATTCTGAATATTGAATGGTCACAGCAGGATTAACTGTCCCAGGGAATTTGAGCCTGATGTATTGAATACTTTCTGTGCGACGTGGGTTTAAAAACTCACAACTTTTTAAGAATGTATGAGCTCATTAGCACTTTTGCCACCCAGAAATTTTGTAGTTTTTGGTAGCCAATTTCTCCTCGAACATTACACCCAAACAGCCAAACATTTCATTAATTACTAAGTTTCACAAGCTCTTTAAATGTTTGTGGTCAATTCCTGTCTAGCGTGATGCCTTCTTAGTTCTATGTGCCATGTCTTATGTTTATGAGGAAAATGTAAACAATGACGTCAGAAAAGATTGGCCCATGAAGCACACTAAGGGCAGGGCAGTATGACTTTATATAGCGGTATTTTTCGGCAGTGTGAAACAAAAGCCAGAAATCTGTCTGTGTTTGCAGGCTAGATTCTATACTCGCCAAATATTTTTTTTTTGAAAAGAGTAATGTCCCACAATTGTTAAAATGCAATAGTCTTCGATTTGTACGTGAACATAAACTTGCTGTGATACGTGGCTAAAATACATGTAACAATGGTCAAAAATTTCAAAGACGAAATAACCATAATTGTGCTGTGTATTAGACAAAAGTGTATCACTACGGTAGAGACGCTCTTCATGTTTTTCCTTAGTCTCTGGTGTTACATTTTCCATCAAGTAAAGTAGCTGGGGAAAATCGCCTTGTCCCTAACCTGGCCCTTAATCAGGACAGCCTGGCCAGCAATGTACTGTTCCTGTTCTTGTTAAAATCATCATATTGCTTACCATCAATGTTCACCAGCATGGCCTTCCACTCAGAATGTCTAACACTTGAATAGAAACCAAACCGCACCTCACACCCCTCACCCAGGGGTCTCCCTTGGCCATTGAACGGGAAGAACGATCGCCCCACAGGTGTGAAATAGAATGATGGCATCTCCCGCATGACAATATCTAATGCCTGAACTGCATCTTGAGGCACTTTTCCGTTTTGTTTACCACTCAAGAAGTTATTTAATTCAAGGAGACTAACTGGTGCTGCAAACTGGATTTTAACCTATAAAAGCAGTAAAGAACATTAGAAACCTTCTTTTGTGTAAAAGGACCTACAAACTTGCATAAGATTCCCTGCTGAATTAGTTATATTGCACTGGATTTCCAATGATCTGAGTCTCATTCTGAGCCAGCCCTCTGCAAAACCAGAAAATATCCATGCACCACATGAATGATTGCTGAAAATTCCAAGGGGCGGGCATTCTTAAATATGTACACTCTAAAATGACATTGTACATCATTATATTAAATATAGAACATGCAAACAAGCTGTTAAATACTCTAAGATTTGGTGAAAACAGCCCCTGCATAATTACAGGCAGTTGTCATCCATCCATTCCCTTGGAAAATGACTGTCCAGAAATGCCTTACTGAATACATTTTCCTCCCTACAGCGTTTCTATATAATGTACATTTACAAAATTATATAAATTATATAGCATTCATTAACATTTAGGCAGCAGTTGAAGCACAGCGCTTGGACTGTAAGTGTCTAAAGCAGTGCTTGGTGACATAACATGTTTCCTAAGGGTATGCATGTCATTCCACGATCTTGGACGTTACATTTGCACAAATATGGCGAGAGAAAAATCATTTAAAAAGATAGAAAAAAAAAACTTAAGAGACAAAGCAGAAGTATTATATTCAAAGGCATTAAATTTTTATCACAGAGCCATATTGACCATTTGCTGTGTTTGCTTTAGGAGATGAAAAAACTTACACTTTGGCATTTTGTTGACTGATATATTGTTGTTGTTAGTTATACTAATTCAACATTGTTTAGAATGCTAGGTCCTCAATTTTTGTCAAATGACAAAATTTAATATTAGAACCAGGCTTTTAGGGCAATTATCACCAAGCTTCTTGGCATTTAATGTTGTCCATGATGTAACATCCATGAGTGTAATGTCCATAAATTGTAACATCCATGACCTTTTGGAACTGATAAGTTTTGTTGTCACAGATATTTATTACTTGGTCAAATAAAAAAAGCACCTATGTTATTTTTATATCAGGTTTAGATACAAGCCATGAGAGAAAAAAAAATTGCTTTAACTTTCATGGATGTTAGGTAACGTCCATGACAATATTTTTGACAGTTACACATTCCTCTGAAAAAATGTAAAATGAAAATACTGGATCAAACTCGAACTTGATTGACTTATGATTAAAAGATGATTGCAGCCATTATACCTGTATAGGAGTCTTTAAGAAGTCGCTTACTTTGGGTACCCCCCTCAGTAGTGCATGATACAATCTGCACTTAGCCATGACGTTTTGTTTTGAAAGTCCAGTTCTTATGCATTATGGCTCTGCAGTTAAAATCTTAGACTAGTTTACTTCAAAAATGGCTCCTTCTTTGTTCTCATGTGGAATGACCCATTATACATACTATTTAGCATAAGTTAGTTACCTTAAATTCCCTGTCTTTTCCTCCATCCTCACCAGCCAACTTGACGCTAAGTTCAGCCTATTTAACAGTCAGAACAAATCAACCTTTGGTTAAAAAGCATTGAGTACAAATGTACCGGTAAACATAATTACACGTATAGTGCTACAATTAATTTTTCAATTGTAAAACACAGTTCTGTTAGTCAAGTACATGTGCTCAGGACAAGCTTTCTTTGCAAAGTGACACAATCTTCTTGCAGGTTTTCATTTAACTAGTGATATTCATAGGGGCGGGGGCAGGACATAACCCTTAATAATGGGAGGTACACATTAGCAGAGGTGCTCCAGTATGTAAGGTACCTCTTTCCGCAGGGTGCTCCTTTATCTGACATGCAATGTTATGGAAAGTAACCTTTTATTGGAGTCTCCCTTTATGGAAGGTGACCTTTTACCCAGAAATGTCTCTTTATGAGATTAGTGCCCCTCAAAAGTTAATGGAGGATGCCAATTTATAGAAGGTTCCATTATAAATCATGGGAAGTGCCTCTTAATGCATGGTGCCTGCTATGGGAGGTGCCTATTTATGGGAAGTTCCCCTTAATGGGAAGTGCAGTGATGGGAGGTACCCCTTTATTGGAGGTGCTCCTTTATTGGAGGTGCCCCTTTATGGGAAGTGCCCCGTTATGTGTGGTGCCCCTTTATGGGTCCCCTTTAAGGGAGGTGCTTCTTTAAGGAAGGTGCTCCTTTCTGGGAGGTACCCCTTATGGCTGATGCCCCTTTATGGGTCCCCTTTATGGGATGTGCTTCTTTAAGGAAGGTGCCCCTTTCTGGGAGGTACCCCTTATGGCTGATGCCCCTTTATGGGTCCCCTTTATGGGTCCCCTTTATGGGATGTGCTTCTTTAAGGAAGATGCTCCTTTCTGGGAGGTGCCCCCTTATGGCTGATGCCTCTTTATGGGTCCCCTTTATGGGATGTGCTTCTTTAAGGAAGGTGCTCCTTTCTGGGAGGTCCCCCTTATGGGTGGTGCCCCTTTATAGAAAGTGCCCCATAATAGAAGGTACCCCTTTACGGGAGGTGCCTCTCTATGGGAGGTACCCTTTTATGAGAATTCATGAGAGATGCACCTTTATTGGGGATGCCTTAATGGAATGTGTCCCTTTATGGGAGGTGCCCTTTTATGACAAATGCTCCCTCCTGGGAACTGAGTTGCCTCATCATGGGAGGTACTACTTTATGAATGATGACTCTTCATAGGAGTTAGTTCTTAAATGTAATAGGATTTGTCTCTCTAATATACACAATCATGTAAATGCAATATCTCCAGGTCCCTTACAGTTCAGGAGTTTTACACAGCAGTAAGACTATTCAGCTTAATAAACTCACTGGAGGAAGTTTGATTCTGCTATACAAATTCTTCTCGCCATCAAAAGCAGGGTGGTGACCTTGGAATGTTGTATCTTTGTACCTCCTAATGATTTCATTCACAACATCTCTCTTCACTGATCGGGGACACTTGTTTGGGGTAATCTCCACATCATAGTGGTAGAGATCTGATAGTTGTGATGAAATATTGAGGCGGAAGAAGTTTGCCCTTAACCTTATAGGACGGCCTACAGTACCATAGCCTGGTCTTTTAGGGGGATGTGGTCCACCATTTCCTTGTGTTTGATGAGCTACATGTATGTATTGGAGAGGAAACAACTTTATACATTAATTAACAAATTAATTAAAAGTAACTTGAGATAAAGTACTTTCATGTTCCAAAACTGCAAATCAGATCTGGTATGGTTTTTTTTTTAAAGTACCATGGTCTTGAAGTAATTTAAATTAATCCGACTTGCAACCATTGGTAACAGATAGGCTGTCAATAATATTAATGCAGTCAGAACATTGCAAGAAAGCCCACTAAAACACTCCTTGACTTCAGTATCACTTTGAGATACACACAGACACTGCAGGCTTAATGCTGTACAGTGCCAGTGTATAACAAACTCGGTCAGGTGCATATACAGTACAAAGTTTTGTGTGTGTTAACGTTGGCTACGGGTAATAACAAAGTGCACATGTACTATATAAATAGCTTCATCCCTTTGATTGTCTTTCCAAGGCTACAATGTACATGTTAGCTGCAATCTGTGAAAAAAAAAATAAAACTCACAACTCTTACAAATGCTGACGGTCAATCTTCAGAATCAAAATTTACCTTTTGTAGTCAAGCTGGAAGCAAGCTTTGTTAATTGTTCTACATCTTGTTTATCATCAGCTGTGGTTTTTGAGACACCAGCTGTCTTAACGGAAGTAGCAGCTGATACACCAGCTGTCTCAGCAGCAGCAGCAGCAGCAGCAGTCACAGTGGAAGGCACTGGAGTAGAGGCAGAGGTGTTGGAGGCTGCCACACTTTGAGGTTCTGTAGAGGATTAAAATTGATTGATAGATATATTCAAAGTGTGTACACCCTGTTGCATTCCAGTGTACAATTCCTGTTATCCATGGTAATAGATGTCCAACAGTAGCAATTAAATAATGAAAGAATAAATGATGCGAATGCAGCCATAACACTACAGGAGAAATGACCTGAGAAAAAATTTTTTTCAGACATCTATTACCATGGAATTCATATACTTGAGCCGAGTATTACGTCCACTGAACATATAGGGCCAAACCCACACACGACCGCTCTAATGTGGCCTTGATAGCTCAGTTGGTAGAGCATTGCACCGGTAACACAAAGGTCGTGGGTTCGAATCCCGTTCAGAGTCTGAAATTTTTTCAGGTCATTTTTCCAGTAGTGTTAATGCTGCATGCGCATCATTCATTCTTTCACAATTCCTGTTATGTTTTATTTAGTAAACATGGTGGTCATATGCATGTTCTTGTACAATGTACATAATTCTTCCTTGTAAAATCTCAGTAACATATCAAGTTAAACCATATTCAAACAGAGCTTTTTTTTTCACACTACCTTCCTTAACTTAAGGAATACATGTTAAAGATTGCTTGCAATTCTGTTTATTAAGGAAACTTAGAGAGATAATGTACAACATCCAAATATCTTTTCTTTGTTGCAAGCAATCTTTACTTGTCAGGATGTAGCAGACCAAAAATTACAGATAGGTATGCAAAAGTTGATCCATAGGCATGAGTAGCCTAGCCTCCTACACAGACACAGTCTTCCTCACCCTTGAATGTAATTATAGTTTTCTGATCACTTATTGTTGTTGCAATTCGTCTATGTTAGTTTTCTATGTATGTTGTATTTTATCTCAGGCAGTTCATTTAAAATAAGGAATCTAGAATTCTGTATAAACTGGCCTAATTAATAAGATATCTCCTTTTTATACTTGTAAACATATTTATTTTTTTGTTTTTGTTTTTGTTTTGATCATCTGTGCAATTGAATTGGAGTAAATAAATAAATAAATGTCTGCTGAAACACCGGGCTATGCATGTGGCCCAATCACAGCACACTTCCCGATCAAGGCAAGGCACTTTGCACCCAGATAAATTTTGCAAAAGACTTCAACGGATACAAGCATGGTCTTTCAATGGGCTTGAACATTAAATTTATTTTTTTAAAATTACTTATTGATTTAAATCCTTATCAGCAAGAAGCTGTTAGAGAGTACAATGTATTTCATGAAGAAAGAGATGGACTTGTTCATACAAGACATTTGTTTGGTTAGGCCTGCAGGAAGTCTTCTTAAAACTTTAGATGACACCAAAATACTATATAGCGTGGCCTTTCAAAGAGTGTCTGAGACACTTAAAATATTATGTTTAAATTCCCCTTTGTGAAACTATTGGTATTTTGTGAAGAAAAAGATAAAAAGTGTTACTTTGTAAATCTGTGAACTTGGACTGGATTTGAAAAATTGCACATTTTAGACATACTTATACCTAAAAGCATAATTTGCCATTCAATGGGTGATTCCAGAAAATATTGATACCCTACCACTGCAGAATGAACATTTTAACCCCCCCTTGCCTTCAGAAATTCAAAAATGCTCTCACCCCCTCCCCCCCTCCCAATGCTCTCCGAATTCCAAAACCGTTAACACCCCCCTCCCTTCCAGATTTCTGTGTTTCTTACTTCAACCATCTGGAATGCTAGTTTGACTCACTACAACTTCCAACAAAAGGAATTTTATGCTTTTACATCTTTCCAGAAGTTTACCCACTCAGTCTATGTGCACAATTGTTTTGTGTGTTAATTACTATGGAAATTAGAACATGGGTGGGCCAATTCCACCTAATTTACCTTCAATATTACGAACAATATTCACTTGTTCAGACGGATTTTGAAATTACTCACACGATTACTCCCCGAAATGTACTCCACTCTGTCCAATTACTATTACGAATATTTTCACTGGCGCATAGTAAACAAACATGGCGGGTTGGCATTCATCACAAACAATTTCCTAACAAGATCTGTTAGATCTTATAACCGCGCTTCTAAAATTAAACTGTTTTCTTAGCACTACAGTCGCAATGCATTGCACATTCCAAAGCAATCCTTCATGATTCATTGATTACTGCAGACACCACATCACTTGATCAACACAAACTGTATTATTGCACCATCAGTCGTAGTCGTTGTGAGATCTCCAATGACGTAATACAATCTGGAACTTTCTTCCGGATATGTATGGGCATGAAGATACAAACACTATTAACAACAGCGTTCTTTCTTAAAAGTCACAATTAAATTTAATTGTTTTTTCCCATGAGTAAAGGGCTAGCAAAGAAGTCATATGAGTCACATAATTCAAGAATTGCGTTATCCACGGCTATCTTTAGTACGGTGGTTACTTCCCTACCAATGACATAATCCTTGCACATTCTGACATGTTCTTTGCTTGGCTTGCAAATATTTAATTTTCCTTCCGATCTATGAACTCGCTGTGATGAAACAGCCAAAGAATTTCCTTCATTTGCCCAAAACCACAAGAATTACTCGCAAAATTGCAAATAAATTAATGACCGGCGCTTCTGGTGAAATAAACTTGCACAGTAAACACGATCTTATTTGTCACATAGCGAAAGTGAAAGCTGCAACTTCAACGTGTTCCATGGCTGACATAATACCTTTTTTAGCGTATTTAATATTCCCTTTGAATCCAACGCTTCAATAAAACCAAAAGAAAATATATTTTACCCACAACAGAGAAAACAATATCCGTAAAATTGTCCGTGATTTAATGTTTTAACAGCTTTTGGTGAATAAACATCACACGTTGCGTGACTCAAAATTTGGCCAAGAGGGAGTTTGGGTCTGGTCACCGACAAAAAAAAATACTAATAACAATAAACCACAGGTAGAACATGAACCATGCTCGGCCCATGGCCGCGCGGGTAACAAGAAATCCATCAACTTTAAGGCCTCTGGAGCCCAATGTGCAACCCAGATTTTATCGCTTTTCTTCTGTTAATGAACGTGAACATATATATGATTGATCAATGTTTGTCTTGTTTCTTGCTTTCCGCAGTAGTTAGTAGTGTTGTCAGTTTGTTTGTGCTTTCACACTCTTGTCTGTCTCCTCTAGCAACCCCCTCATGCACTCAGAATTCTAATCATAAGCACCCCCAGGCCTGTTTCAGCAGACATTTACTAGGGAGGAAGACTGCGTGACAACCCTAAAGGGCTTTTGTGTAGAAGGCTATGAGCAGCTGTGAGACAGACGTTTTTGACCTCCAAACATGGGACTCATGCCTAAGGGGGTGATTACATGACAAATATTGGCCTGGCTGAAATTATAACAGGTTAGGTGGGGGTTGCGATTAACAAAACTCAACCTAAGGGCTAGGCCCAAAATGTCTGCTATGAACATCATTTTTAATTTGGCACTGCGTTTAACTTATTACTATTTACAACTTTTGAGCTGCGATTAATCAACCCAGCTTCTGAAGCAAATCCTCCTGAAATGAAATTGGGAATTACATGGAGAAGATTTCAGCCCAGGCCTACCTTCAGTCCGGGCTGAAAGTTTCAGCCCAGCCTGGTTTGATACTAGACTGAAATTAAGCCCAATGTAATCTGAATCAAGTTTCTGCCCATGATGTCAAACCAAGAAATCCTCACTTGGTTCAAGAGGTATGTATGATATCTTACTGCCAGAACAATGCAAATATGCTCATCAGTCTACGGACTGCAAATTTAAACCCACTGTGAACAGATTCATCTTCATTTCAGTAAAGCTTACCCTTAACCTTGGTACCAGAGGAAGGAGATGACGTAGATGACTTGCTCGCACCAGGAACTTGTTGTTGTTTTCGTTTTGATTTCTCTTGTGGCTGAAGGACTCCTGTAGAACTAGAGGGCGTCTTGCCGCCTTCCTCTACATGTACTTTCTCATTAGCTGTAGTCTCGTTCTCTCTCGGTCTCTCTCGTCCTGCCAGAACAATGCAAATATGCTCATCAGTCTACGGACTGCAAATTTAAACCCACTGTGAACAGATTCATCTTCATTTCAGTAAAGCTTACCCTTAACCTTGGTACCAGAGGAAGGAGATGACGTAGATGACTTGCTCGCACCAGGAACTTGTTGTTGTTTTCGTTTTGATTTCTCTTGTGGCTGAAGGACTCCTGTAGAACTAGAGGGCGTCTTGCCGCCTTCCTCTACATGTACTTTCTCATTAGCTGTAGTCTCGTTCTCTCTCGGTCTCTCTCGTCCTGTCTCTGACAGTTCGTCATATTCAGCTGCTGTAGAACTTGAAGGCTCAGGATCTGACCTTGCTCCCGTAGCAGGCTTCTCTTCGCTTTCAACTTCAACTTCGTCATCATCGACAGGCTTTCCTGCCTCTTCGTGTCTTCCAGGAGTGGGTAAATCTTGCCCTCTGCCACGTCCTCTGCCAGCACCGCCTCGTCCCTTGGGTTTTCGCTTCTTTTTCCCCTTCCCTGGTCCTGGGGAAGACATTTTTGATCTTCAACACTAACTGTACACGCACTTTCCACAACACGTATTCACACAATCGCGATTAACTCCGAAAACAACAAATTCTTACTTAAGCTGTTCCTCCGAAAGGGAAATAACCATGATGCAGTGGGGAATGATAACCAATCAACAATGAACAAACAATTCTCGGAAATGAATAGCTCGATTCTAGGAAAATAAATGTCTCTGTTTCAGCTTATTATACACTTGTAGAGGGAAATTTCCTTTTCCTGTGGATAAATAATTTAACATACGTCTTGATGTACACACCTGTGTTAAGGTAAAGAGAGGTGCTCTGGCTTATGAGACTCTGTAAATGGTTTTTCGTTATCAAGTTGTGGATGGCCGAACTTCCGTCCGCCATCTTTGTCCGATTCTTCCCCAGGCCCGTCTGTCGAGCGGCAGTCAAAACTGAGCTGTCTTACCAAAGCGACACGATACTGAACGGTACTAGCCTTTTTCTTCGCAGCTAAAAAGTAAAGACATTGCTTAAAGTTGCTTTAGCCTCGTGTAATAGTCAACTTGAGAATCCCAGGTCTAATTTGACGAGGAACAGCATATTTTGCTCAAAATAACCCATGAACGAGTGTCGATCCGAGCGGTGTATTACATTTGCAGACTGTAGACCGCAGACAGCAGACTGTAGACTTCTCAACTAAATATCGCAATCCCATTTCTATTACCGATAGCTAAACGTGAACAGGCTAACCTGAGTGCTATTTAGGCTAACCTGACCGATATTCAGGCTAACCTGAGCGCTATTTAGGCCTAAATGTTCCTAAATGTAGTCTGCAGTCAGGAGTCCCTCTGCAAATGCGAGTTCCCGTGCCGGACGCCGGTGACCCATTTTTGCGGCCAAATTAGAAGCTTGGAGACACAAAATGTTTCATATTTTTCACTTTTTGCAATCTGATATGGTTTCGAGAATTGTAAATCCTTTTTCGTGATTATTTAATGCAATCTCCAGTGAGAAAAGTTGCCTGATTTCAATGCCTTTCCTGTTAACATACACTGACTCAGGGCAGCAAAGTTTTTCCCGCCTGCTGAATCCTGATTGGTCAATTCAAACGGCTGCCGTGACTGAAAAGGTCTGGGGAGAGTACGTCTCGGTGGTCTGCCAAAATTTAAGTTTAGCGGTGAGTAAAGCGAAATACAAAGATGAAAGAAACATCGGCTAAGGAGTTTAAAATCTCTTTTATTTAGTTTCTCACAGCCAAATGGCTTCGCTCAAAGGACGATGGCCGTTATTCGGTAGGACGAACAGATTATTTCTGAGCGAAAGCGAATACCATACACTTTGTACCATAACAATTTGATGGATGAAATATATAATTTCAGAGACAAATATCTCAAAGAATATCGAGTAAAGAACACAAATATATCAATACTCAAAGAAGCAAAATAGCATCGTATAGTTATCCAGATATAAAACATCTTCACTAAACCCCCAAAGCAAACTTAACCGAAGAAAAACAACCTCGTGCTCAACACGAATATTTCACTTGACTCGCTTCGCCATTCCAACACTTGCCAAAACTTATCGTAAATTCAGGATACGGATTTACAAGCTTATGAAAGACAACCTTTACACAATCTTTGACTTAAATTGGGTTTAAAGGATAAAGTATCCAATGGAATTCTTAAAATGCCGAGATGTCCGTTGAAAAGGGCCAGAGAAGCGAAATAAACCCGAAGTAGCAGCCACTACTGCAAAACATCCCGACTCACGTAGTCAGATTTCACGGTACGGCTGGATGCAACCGACGTACATGCGCAGTGTCTCATTTTGGGGAAAATTTACTTCCGGCAGCCGTACCAGAGCCAGCCGTAGCGATTTGCTTTAACTCCCTAATGAAGGACCTTTTTTAAGTTTTTCCGCCCTGCTTGGCCGGTCATCAACCGCTTTCAAAACTGAGAGGAGAAAAAGACTGAGAGAGCATGCGCGGGCTGGCCGACGAGGGTACGTTTTCTTGCGAAGGAAGGCGCCTTCCCTTAAAACTCTTTAGAATCAGACGAAAAAGCTTAGCAACAGCTTGAAAGAAGTGTAAAAGAACAGGAAGAAGAAATCGACGAGCTTTACGAAAATATGGACACGCTGAAACAGTATAAAAGAAAAAATTCCCTCGAGATTGAGGGCATTCCTGAAAATGTTTGCAACGACGAAGATGCCGCAGAAGCCCTGAACGGCGACGTAAACAGTGGCAGATCCAGACCTTGAACTAAGAGGAGGTGGGGGGGGGGGGGGGGGTAAGTTTTGCTTGCCCTGCCGGCTTTCCTTTCTTCTGTGGTTTTTTTCTTTTTTTACCCAAAATAAGGGGTGTGGGTCAGGTCCCCGGGCCCCTTCCCTAGATCCGCCACTGGTTACTGGTTCTTACCATAGCAAGATTTACTGGCCACAAAGTTAAGAGAAAACTGTACAAGCAACGAGTCCAACTAAAGAATGTTAGTTTCTTGCAGTTCTTCGATTCCCGGACGCATCCGCAGCGGCGAAGGCCTCTTCAAACCGCATATTCATTAACGAAAATTTGACTATTCATAGGCGAAACCTGGTGCGGATTGCCATCGGAATGAAGGAAGACGGGTTACTTAAAGGAGTGTGGACTGTAGACGGAAAAATCTTTGTCAAGGCTTTACCTGAGGATAGGCCGATCCCAATTAATACCGAGGATGATTTAAACAATCCTCAGGTTAATATAGATTGCTGGTAGGCTGCCACCAGTTCTGGAACTATGTAATAAATGTGGGAAGTCTTAAGGTGGACTAAGAAGGCGTAGGGAGAAGCTTAATCTCTTTAATTTTTCGTTAGTTTTAATATTTAGTGGAACTAGCGTTTGTTGTATTTTTATTTTTTGTGTTTTTTATTTTTTGTGTTTTTTTGTTAACAACCGCACACTGTTGAGCTACAGTTCACTATCTACAACAGAATGGATTGTGAGACGCGTAGCCAATCGGAGGACGGCATTCGTGATAGAATGGTAGTAAATTTATACTAAGAAAACAAAGCAAATAGATTCCATGTTACCCTAATAGATCACAGAAGACGTCAAAATTAATGTGGCAAGAACATTAGCGACACACTTGGCTATCACCTCATGTGTCACTTTTGTTCTTAATTAGATTATGAGCTCGAGATTTCTATCACGTGATAAATTTTGAAATGTCTGCTTTCTCATCTGAACGTAATTTTAAATAAATAAATAAATAAATCAATAAATCCTTGCATAAAAATGAGGGGTCCCCATGTTCGTTTAGGAGCAACAGGACCCTGTTTATACCCATATAAATCCTTATAATAACATCATGATTGCTAAATTCACGTTTCCGACGATTGCTTTTTGTTCTACGCTGAGAATTGGTCCATATTTATTTTACACAGAGAAATTTATTACTCAGTTCAAAACAACAGAAAAAATGATAGGTCACCTTACTCGTTTGCGAGAAAATGACGATTTACCTCTATGGCGAGGTCCAGCTGTAAAGAAAAAGCCGCCATTTTTTAATGCGCGCGCGCTAATCGCGCGTGAAATTATGCGCAGTAGGGATGCGCAATGCAATACTGGGGAATAACCTTGAGGCGCGCCGGCCGTATGCAAGGTTATGGGTTATTGACCAAGCTTCGTTTATAACTTTTGTATCATATTCCGATGTATACACGTTCAAAAAGAAATTAACGCCCTGCCGCTAATAAACACCCCTCTTCAAAAACTCCCCCTTTAGCTACCAGAAGTAATTAATCGCCCGGGCGCTGAATCGAATCATTATAGCAACTGCGGTCTAGTTAAAGTGCCACTATGATCAAATTCTCGATACCAAATATTTTTATTTTCGTATACAATAGGTCTTTCCTGGATATCTTGGCAAATTTCAATCTATTACGAGCATTAGAACTCATGTTTTTTGAACCTTTATTTCCGAGAATATACGGCCGCCATTGATTTTCCTTGTTCCAAGGCTTGGTTGGGAATTGGAGTAAATGACGTCATTTTCTCAAAAATACCACACGGGTTGAAATTATAATAACAATTAGTACAGCAATTCGCATAAAGAATAACAAAAACTTTGGCTCATATGTTCGTGCAATTTTCCACATTAAAGGTCAGGTAATATGGGCAACATTTTCCTTCAACTTGTCTCGCAACATTGTTGCATTGCAAGTTGAAACACATTGTTGCACGAATTACCACGTTTGTGACCAACTTGTCTCGCAGCAAAATACAGTGTTGCAAGTCTGCAGAATTCTACAGGTATAATTGCTTAATCGTGTGCAAATAAAGATGGCGCCTTCTTTAATATAATTTAGCATTTCGACGAAGTTCCACTTCGACTTCTGGCCGTCATTTTCTTCTTAATTTTCCGTGCCAGCGAAGTTCTCTCAGTATGAAGCTCAGTGTCGTTTCAGGTAGCTAGGCGAAAAGTTGTATTTTTGCGGCAGTTCTTCCAAGCCTTTTGCCTTTTTTTACTGCTTGTTTTGAAGGGACAAACGAGGTGTCCCAAAGACTATGATAGCCCTCGAGGTCTTTGTAAAGGATAAAGTTATGACTTTCCAAGAGTTACTGGTCTACTTCGAATTCAGGCTCACCTTCACGTGGCCCGTATGATTTATCGAGCACTTCGGGTCATTCACGAGTATTAAATTTGAATACGGAAAAACGGGCCGGATTGCTATAGAATATTCCAGGTGTATTTCGAGTCAGAGTCAGCCGTAATCGAATACGACAGAACATTGCGGCAGACGCGGCGTGCGCCGATCCGTATTCGAGCGAATTCGGGACGAATATTTGGCTTTTCGCGCAGTGCGTCCGCCTTGTGCGCATGTTTTTTTTATTTGCCGCACTTCGTGACACCCAATCACAAGCGTTGAATTCAAATTTGTTGCGAAACAAGTTGTAGCTTCAGTGGTAATACGAGTAGCAAAACTAAAATTTGTTACAGAAAGTAGAACTCGAGTCTACTTTGCGCAACATGTTGCCTCAACTTGCAACACTGTATTTTGCTGTGAGACAAGTTGGTCACAAACGTGGTAATACGCGCAACAATGTGTTTCAACTTGCAATGCAACAATGTTGCGAGACAAGTTGAAGAAAAATGTTGCCCGTATTACTGGACCTTAAAGGCCCATATTGGGAATTAACTCTCTTTCTCTTCATCTTCTCTTGCTAATCGTCCTTTTTGTCAATGAAATTTTGTTTGTCGAAAAAGATCATGTAAAAACCCTGTGCACTGTTACGCGCCCGTTCGCTTAGTGTACAACGAGACAAACTGTCAGACTTACACGTACAAAGGTTTTGTAGTTAATTAACAGCGTCAGAAAGTCGGAATAATAATGAGGATCGAAATGCACCAGTAGCAGCGAACCAAGGTGCTACAAAAAGTGACATGCAACACTTTACCTCATTGCCTGATGAAGACTAGCAGTATATAGCAGTCGAAACGTCGCGATCACATCTTAGATTGACTCCATCGTGAAGTAAACGAGTAAAAATTCATCTATCCTATCTTACACCACGATGAATAATAGACACATCTCTACCTTTACATTAATTTACCTTTACTGACTAGCTTGCTTAGATCACTGTCGTTTTTCACCAGCCCCCGACGCAGTACCACAGTTTCTTAAGAAACTAATTGCTTGACCTGTTCACTTGTAGGGAACAAGCCGACCACCTCATTACCACGTGCTGTGGGACGACAACAACTTCAAAGGTGACGAGAATCATCTTCAATACCAGATGTATTTTTTGAGTTAAAGGTAGATGGGTCTATAACGGGGGGAAAGGGGGCGCTTATAAGTGGGAGGGGGCTTATAAGCGACAGTTTATGGTTACACTTGGAGGGATAAATTCTAAGGATTCGTTTTTTCTGCTGCAAAACTTTGTTTCTGTTTTCGAAGTTGTTCGGGTTGGCAAGTCTCTTCTGTGGACTTTTATGAGTCTGCCTGAGTCATGATTTCTGGAAACAAGTTACAGTAAGTGAAAGAGTACTTTAGGAAAACCTTTTTTTGACCGGTACATCAGGGTTGCCACAGGTCAGGAAATGGTCAGGGGAAAGAATTCTTCAAGGTCAGGGAAATGTCGGAATTTTATTTTAAGTCAGGGAAAATTGACATTTTGAAGAACAGTCAGAGAAAATCGAAATAATTTAACACGGCTGATTTAATACCATTGAAGGCTGGAGGAAACATTTGGGGTCACTGTGATCTCAACGATATTTTTACTTCATGAAGAAGGAAAATTTGTCGTAATGAACGAGTGGAAAGGACAGCTGTAATTTGAGATCAGAAGCCGCTGCTAGATCTGACATTTTGTATTTATTTGGTCAGGAAAATGTTAGTTTTATCAGGAAAAAGTCGGGGGATTTTGAAAAGTGATGTCTGTGGCAATCATGTTTATGGTCCACAGGGAGATCAATACCAAGCATATGACCACCGCGCGTTGCGCCCAAAATTCTGACACGATACTTTTGTTTTATTGTAGTCATGACAATGGTTCATCGTGTAGCGGTGGGCATGGAGTTGAATAAAGTCCTCAGACTTGGCCAAAGCTGTTCAAGTTCACCGCCCTGAAATGTTGAAAGGCATGTACTTTGCCTGAGGACGCCCTGAGTGATATACACAACACTTACAACTACAACTTTATATAGATTATTTATTCACTGTAACAAAGCAGCAAATACTTCATGTATCTACCCTGTGGTGTAGTTTTATCCTCTTTACTATAAAATATAAACCGTAGTTTTAACCTAAAGTCACCGATTTGAGAAACAAGCTTACATCTTGTTTCTTTGTAACAAATCGGATCAAGAAAAAAAGAAAATCTTGATTGTTGGGTTTTTAATCCGCAATGCGTGCTTGTGTGTGGCTCGTGTGGTAATCTTTATTAGAGAGCTGGATTTTTAAGCAAGACTTGGATTGAAAATCACTGATTATGGCGGTACGACTATAAAATTTTCAAAGAGCGGTATATTAAAGCTAGTCTGATGTTTTTTTGTCTTTTAACTTAATTTAAAATGAATTTCTTAAAAGTGATACAATGATCCAGAAAATTTTTGGACTAGGTTTTATCGTGGCAAATCATACTTAGAATTTAAGTTAGTGCTTGATGCAGTCGTCATTTTTTAAATCACTTAGTGAAAAATAAGTAGCGCATTGCCTAAGAGGTGATGTATGAAAAATATGTCAAAGCAACAAAACAAATTGAAATAAATATAATAACGTATAACTTAAACGTAAGTTGTGTGAGAACAAGCGGGAAGTACTTACTTACCTGCATTCTAACAAAGAAAAATACCAAGCACCGTGCAGTCGATTACGTTTTTTGGACCGTTTTATTGGGGGGCGGGTGGGTGGGGAATTAAGGGACCCTTTTTTCAGGGGAGTAGGAAATAAGGGGAACCTTTTTTGTGGGGGTAACGTGGGAAGCAAAGTAGGTAAGGACAAGATAAGATAACTAATTAAACGTCAAATACACAGGGAGTGGTTTCCCAGTCTTTCGAGCCACACGCTTATGATAAGGTGTTTCAGTCAGAGTCATTTGGTTAGGGTGTTGGACTGAAGTCGAAAGATCTGTTGATTTTCGTTTTGTTAGCCTGCGTCGTAGACGCTACCTACCACATGTTAGGAAATTTAAGTCTGCGAGGCTACGTTTGGCGATCGAGGTAGAAGAATCTCTGTGTACAACACTTGCTTCATTAGCATAAGCGAAGGAGTTACAACAATTTAAACATCCTCCATGGGCTGACAAACTGTTTTCTGAGCCCGATGTACGAATTATTTTTTGTGCAACGAGGGTTGAAAAGCTAAACATTTTACCCAAAAAAATGCATGAGCTTATTAGCACTTTTGGTACCTGGCAATTTTGCAGTTCTTGATAGTGACTGATAGTCGATATCTTCCCAGTTACAAACCAAGACCTTTTCGAAATGTGACACTTGCTGAGTTTTCCATGCCCTTAAATGGTTGGAGTCAGTTTTTCCAATTCTCCATTTTCCATAATTCACTCTGTTTGCCCCCAAATTTTCCATACACTATTGTTGTAAAATACTCCAGGGAATATGCAGACCTGCCAAGAGCATTTCCCAACGATAGTTTATGCAAAATTTGGGGGTCAAACAGAGTGAATTATGGACAATTGGAAAATAATCAAAATAGTAAAAACTAAACGAGCTGAGTAAGCACAATAACAGAAGATTCAAAGATCAGACAAGTTCAGCACAAGGGAAATATCCAGTTTCTAGCTAAGGGTTGGGTTATCGGGGGTGAGTGCCTGAGAGTTTTCCAGCCAACAAGAAATGGGCTAAATATCGAACTGATATTTTAAGGAACATAGCCATTGCATGGTTCTGGTAAATCTTCTTGTTGAGTGCCATCGTGACGACACCAAGCACCAAAAGGAATGGGGCAATATGGCGGACAACTTTCACTAATCAAAAATATATTCTGACTTTCTCTTGAACTGTAGGACAGGTCTTGCATAATGTCGGTGGCAATATCTTTTGCTGCGGCGTATCTTCCCATTGCTTTGGCGGAGTAGGTAGGTGATATAAAAGAGAGGAAGCCACCAGCGTGTTTTGATCAGTTATATGGCTACATTCTAGAGTGGGCAAGATAAGAAAAATTCTGCATTGTGATTGGCTACCCAAAAAGACAATCTCGAGCAGACAAGATTGTCTGCTCAAAATTACCCAATGCTTCCCTTATTCAAATAGTGTTCTTTATGCCATAAAGTAAGCCGTAAAACCACAAGAAAACATTCAACCGGATCGCACGGGATTACTCGGGACAGTTGCGCGTCCCAATACTAGGAAAATATTAGACCGGCAAGAGAACAGTCTGATTGGTTGAATTTAGTTAATTGCCCACTGAACTAATAAGTCGTGTAATAATCGTTTGCATATACTTTTTCCACCTGCACATGCTAGAGCTTGATTTGGGCTTTCGTTTGCTTGACCAGTTCTGACCCTTCACCACATGAGGAAGCCGGGAGATGCAACAGTATTGGACTAACTGTTGTGTAGAACCAAAGCTTTTTGAACAGACAGCTTAAGATCAGTGTTTTAAGATGGGTAGAAAAATGTTTGGAAGAGGAATTTTAATACTGGAGGCAACAAACCTGCCATACCTTAGTTAACAAAACACTTGATAGTCATCATGCATAAAACATTCTCTAAGCTAGCGTACTCGCTTATTTTGAACATTTTAAAGTGTTGATTTTTTGCTTCCTACTTTATTGTATACTATTACCAACAAATAGCAAAAGTTCCCTTAATAGCAAAATTGACTTTCAGTGGAACCCTGCATGAAGCTTGAGCCAATATTGTTCTCACTAGGGTAGTGAAGGGACGCTTTCGCCCTGCTTGTTCTTACAAATATTCTTAGGTAAATTTTATTACTAAAAATCAAAGTTCAGCCACTAGCAACGATTACTAACGAAGTTCATTTTTATTTTTATTTCAGGTGCGGTCTGTACATGCGATGGTAAAACTGTCAGAAAATCCGGCGCTGGTAAAACGATCAGTCCTCTCGCTGTGACTGGTTAAAAGCTCTTAGTGTGTTGACATTCATTCTCAGTTACAAGCAATGGCTTTCTCACGCCGAGCATCTAATAGAATTGTGATTGAGAAGAATAAACTCAAAAATAAAATTGTTGAAAAGAATTCAGAAAGAGTACATGTGATTTCTTAGAAAGATACCTTATTGCTCTGTACACTTGACTACTTCCGTCAGGAACTCGTTCATTTTTGTCACAACTGTCACGTTTTAGTGGGTGTCTATCTTTTCTTACCTGTTATTACAGTTATCAGCAGTTTGAGATACAAACAAGGCGAAATAATAACTTCTGCTTTGTGTTGACCCTTTTGCCTTATTTGTATGCGTTTTTAAACAGAAGAATATTTAACCGCAGTCTCAACTGCAACTGCACTAGCTAACAGCTCTCTTTGTGTTCTTGATTCTATTGTAAATGGAAATATACGACGTAAACCAATGATCTCGTTCGATGAAGAATTCTGTTGATTTTTTCCGCTCTTATCTTGAACTTTAATGGCTGCAGTTGCTATAGTGATTCGATATAGCACCCGGGCGCTAAATTACTTTTGATGGCTCAAGGGGCGCTTATTAGCGGCAGGGCGTTAATTTCTTTTTGAACGTGTATACATCGGAATATGATACAACACTTTCATATACGAAAACAAGACCAATATATGTAACCATAGCGGCTTTGATATGGTTAGCTCTGTCAGCGGGTGGGCAAGATCAACCAAATCTTACGCTGTGATTGGCTACCCGAGCGGGCAAGATAACTTTGGAGAATAACAAGAAGTTGTATTACGAGCAAGGAATGTTTGTTTCATTTCTTTAAGGCAAAGGGATCAGTAAGAATTTTAATATATAAAATTTGTCCTAAAGTGTTGACTATCAGTGGATTGTTTCTGTAATAAAAGGATAGTTGAATAAAGCAAAATGAAAGCTAAAATTAAGTCAGATAAATGCAGTCTTCAACAGTACTTGTGCCAAATGGTAATTAATAGGGCAAGAAAGAAACATGAACTATTTGAAAACTGACCCAGAGGCGGAATAAAAAATTAGTGCCGGGACTACAGAAAGGGCAAAAAAAAATAAAATGAGGTGGTAAAGTCAAACTCAGGGACGGATCTAGAGGGAGGGTGCAGGGGGTGCGCAAACCTACCCCTCTCTCCCTGAGACGAAGCCTTCTTCTTCGTATTCGCTTTTAAAATCTGTTTCCCTCACCAGTCAGTTACGCCATTCCTTAGTGGTGTAAACCCCTTCTGAAGTAGATCCACAAATGCTGGAAAAGTCAGATCAATTTTTGTCATCAGAGCACCCCTGTGAACCGAAAAAACCTGGACGATGCCTTGAATGCTGCAGCAGTTGAGACAGACGTTCGGAAAACTTGCCGCTGTGGTCAACATCAACGCGTTGGAGGCCATTCGATTCGAGCCTTGAATGAAAGGAGTGTATAATGACGGCCGAAATTTTTACTCCTTGTGGTTGGTGATTTTTAAGTGCACTTGAAATAGTGTCGGAGACACTTTCTAGCTGCCTTGACAAGAACTTCGGCGAGTGACGTAAAATATCTAAATTCTCAAAACCATCCGCTATTTAAAAAAAATAGGTACCTAAAGGGTACATGTGTGGGATACCCAACTCATTTGCATTAACGGACACGAGCCGATGACAACAGTTAACACTTAATTACACATCCCGAGGGAAACAGTGAATTTTGATTCCCGAGAATGTCAATGTTTCCCGAGACGAAGTCGTGAGATACATTGACATTCGAGGGAACAAAATTCACTGTTCCCCAAGGGACCAGTCATTAAGTTATTTGTTACATAGGAAAACAAATAATCACTTTATTGACAAATGACTTGCAAGAGCGGTCAACATTTCTCAGGTAACAGTGAACTGTTTCCCGTTTGACGTCATAGTTTTCACAATTGTGCCGGCTCATGGCATTTGGCGGGAAACAGTTTCATGTTTAGATGTCATGTGACCATGAACTAGCCAATGAAAAAACGCCAGCTATATTACATTGTGAGATACCACAGGTATCCCAACCAAGAACAGAGGGAAAATGCGAGTAATTGTGACGTCATCCCCGAGTGATAAATAAATAAATAATAAATATCTACACAATTACACAAACAAGATATAAAATAAGTAAAATTAGATAATTAAATGATTAAATAATTCGTGGAGCTCCAATATTAGAGCTTGTATATTTGGTGAAAAGTATCCTTATATGACTGGTATTAAAGCTACCAGTCTTAAATTAATTATAAATTAAATTAAATTAAATTTATAGCCGAGAAATTCACAATTATGTGAACGTGTCCATACATTCTCTGTAATGGCTATCCCATACAAGCTCTGTGATTTAACAAATATATATTTTTCTAGCTTGAGTATTAAGCTATAGATCTGAAATTATGCAGACATCATTTCTGTATCATTGACCCTAAAACTGTTCATTTTGCTTTTCGGATTAAATATTTTATAGCCGAGTAATTCGCAAGGAACGTTCCCATACATTCTCCGTTATAGCGTTCCCATACAAACTCTGTAATTTAACAAACACTTTTTTTCTAGCTTGAGTATTAAAGCTATAGATCTAAAATTTAACAAACATCATCCCTGCATCATTAAAGTTAAAACTGTCTGTTTTGTTTTTGAATTGATTTGTTTATAGCTGAGCAATTCGTAATTTTGTAAAGCGTCTCTATTGCGCAATTGTTAAAGTCTAAATAATTACATCATGTTTTCGTGCCACACTACTATAGTTCAGTTGTTGTTGCAGAAGTACAGTATTGGTTTAAGGAAATCCCTCTCGCTGAAATTTGTGTTTGTCTAGCGCAGTATCCTAATTGCTGACTAGTTATTTCTCCAAACAAGAAATCTGTGCTTTAACGAAAATGTAATGTACTGATAAAAAATGTACTCTGTGCAGCCATTTAGAAACGGAGTCGATCCAATCACCCAATTAAATGAATCATTAAACCTACCGACCATCCTATACACGTGCTGATAATCATCTTATACGAGACCGATTTGCACATGAACGTTTGTTCTTGAAAGCGATATCTGAATATATTACTTCTGTTAGCCAAGGAATGATAGACACAGTGCTATTATTTTGAGAAAATACCTACCTAAGCCGCTGTGAAATGTTTATTAAACAAGTCCATTTTTCTTCTCTTTGTTTGTATTTGTGCTTCTCTGATGTTATTCTAAAATAACACCCCCTCTCTTTATCAACCCTCCCCTCCCCCCTCGCCCCACACATACCGTGCGGTATTCCAATATCTCAAACCACTCAAACGGGAATAACATGGGCTTAAAAGCTCTTTCTGAGTCAAATACCGGCATTCCTACTGATACAGCAAAAACTGATGTTGGAGATAATTCCTCTGAGTTATTGAACCAATATTCGTTAACGTTATTCCACTTCACCTCCCAACAGCAAATGTTCTGTTGAACTAGCTGCAATGGACGTACTCTAGGAAATTACTCTGTGCACACTCTGGCCCATCACATGTACGACAGCCAGATAAAAAAAATAGATAAATAAATATAAAAACAGAAAACCTTACGAAATTTACCACTGTATATTCTAAACCCTATGTATACTGTAAGCAATTTTCTTGGCTTGTCGTTCTTGCATCCCAGACTCTTGGACACCACTGTTATAGCTCGCTCAAGGGGCCCCATGTTCCTTTTTTCCTACGCCGTCGCCCTTTCGACCGCCACATGTTGATTTGCTCTCGGCACACGAAGTTAATTCCACCCAGATATGCCCAACCAAAGCTAAGCTAGCTACTAAAATGATTTTCACAGTGCAGTCACTTTCTTTCATACTCGGACACAGAATGTATTTTCTTTCGACGTGAAAGTGGCCTGCTTGAGGTTTTCTCCACTCGAGGACGCCATCTATACTTGGTAACCACGTGACGCATGCAGTCACTTAATTCTAGGAGCTTGCCTTAAGCACATGATATAGGCACGTGTGATTCATTTGACAAAATGATTTTAAAACCTTCAAAATGTGTTTTCTACCGATGCAAGCTTTAAGTCGCGTGACACCAAGGAAACTCGAGAAAGTTCGATTTTGTTTTAAGAAAAAGCATGAGAAAATGTGAAAGAACATTGTTTACTTTGAGTCACGCAGCCAAGCACTAAGCGTATATAATCGGTTGACCTGCATTTAATTGTACTGCGTTCAATATATGTTAGTAGGTGTTTCCGAAAACGTTACTATCGATCAGAAGATCGCGTCGAAAGATATTCTGTTTTCTCCTTGAGAAGAAAAGGAAAGTGTTGAATTGAGATCTGAATATTATTTATAGAAATCTCTTTGCATAATGTGGACAGGTTTTCTATAACACAAGGCGACATTTCGTTTGCACATTGATCAGTGACCGTGACCCCG
Organism: Orbicella faveolata; assembly: GCF_042242905.1. Taxonomy (NCBI): domain Eukaryota; kingdom Metazoa; phylum Cnidaria; class Anthozoa; order Scleractinia; family Merulinidae; genus Orbicella; species Orbicella faveolata. The sequence continues at coordinate 27,873,565 of NW_028301563.1, forward strand.
GAATGAAAATATTTAAACGATTGTCAACCTCCACGACGAATGAGCCAACGATCGCGTCTTCTAGAACCACGCAGGGACACGTAACGCGCGTGACTGTCACTCCGTCGCGGTTTCTACGTGCCGGAAGTTTCCGCTGATCAGCTGCTACTGCGAGAATTTCAAAAAACGTTATAAATAACACTTGTGTTGTTCCGTCTGCCCATTTCGTCAGACAACGTAACAAGTGGCAAAACAAGTCGTTCAAGTTCTTACATGGAGAAACTTTACAAGTCCCGTAGTGAGACATGCCTTGCGCGGGTAAACAACGCTTTATGGAAAAAGCCACCGCTAAAAAAGCAATGTGTATGGAAAAAAATTCTACCAGCTGCTCTGAAAAGCAAATCGCTTCTGCCTCAAGTTTCGCCTCTCTCTCTACGTCTAAAGAACAACAACCTCAGTGGTTTAGTATCAAATTGTGAAGGAGATCTGTGGCTAAGAGAGTGCGCCCCGTTTAGAAGACCAAGCTGGAACAAAAAGCGCTTTGTGTTGCTGGAGGATAAACTGTACTGTTACGAGAACGGGCAAGGCGTGCTAACTTTATCAGGGATTTTAATGGTGTCTGACATCACATGTCTAACTCTACATAGCACTGACTGCTTAAGGATTTGTCACGCCGGTGGAATCTCGCGTTTGCTTCGCTGCCCCTCGGAGGATGTGAGAAATTCATGGCTCACTGCCTTGCTCGCGGCGAAAGCTGCCAATTTACTTAAGTACCAGTAGAGACAATATTCACCTTGTGATTGAAAGATATACAGACATATATAAATTTGTATTTTGTAACATTTCTAGGTCGTATTTACGTTGATAATGTACATTTTATCAAGGTTTTTTTCTAAACAATAACATTATAATGTCACTCATTTGAATATTTTATAGAGAACATGAAATGAGGAATGAGAAAATATTTAACGCTTTCTCTCTAAAGAAAAATTGTAATTACTGCGGAATCCTGATTTTTCAAACCTCCAAGGGAAACGAGAATTGATTTGAAAAAACAGAAAGGTCGACGAATCAAGGATAAAATTACTATATTTGACCTAAGGAAGGGGAACCTTTTTCTTTTGAGCCGTCCGAGAAATCGATCATGCTATTTATATTAAAAACATCGATTCAAAATTTAGGTTTTCGGTGTTTTACACCATAAAATAATATGCATTCGGTTACCATCGAGATTTTGTGCGCTACAAAAACATGCACATACTTTTAATTGTTTCGTCTGCCTTGTTTAGAAGGATGAAAATCGGAGTATACAAGAGTACTGGCGGAGTACTGGTATATTAGCATTGAAAAAATTCAAAGCGGCTCTGCTCCTTTTCAAATCCGTTTTTGGACAATACTTTGTCTTTGCATAAGCCATGCATGGAAAGTCCATTCGAAAACAAACACTCCTTACTGGATTAGCAAGGCGTTTTTCTCGGTATGCAAACGCTGTTAGCAAGGCAACAGACCAAGTGTTTAATGATAATATTTGTTACATTAGCATAAGCGATTGAGCTAGAAAAATACCAGTTCTTACATACAAGAGCTATACCCTACAAGGGCATAGCTCGATTAACAAACTGTCCCAAGGAATTTGATCCAGATATGTTGAATAGCTTTTGTACTTCGCGGGTTTAAAAACACAAAATTTTTCAAAGAATGTATGAGGTCATAAGCGCGTTTGCCACCCAGAAACTTTGCAGTTTTTGAAAGCCAATTTTTATTTGAGTGTTACACCCAAGCGACCGAACACTGTACCGATTACTTAGCAGTCACAAGCTGTCTGAATGTTCGGAGTCAAATTGTGCCTAGCATAAAAAGTCGTCGAAAAATGTAAACGTGATTAACGATCACTTCATATTAACCGACTGGAACAAGGGATATAACACTTTGCTGAAAAGACGAACAGTCGATAAAACCAATATACGAGTCACGAATACAGGATGTTGCAACATGGAATAATGTAACTTTATAACGGCAGTAAACGAAGATGCATAGTTGCATTAAATCTTCGAGATGGGTGGCGTGTTGAACGGGTCAAGGGAAACGAGGTCATATAACTAGTTTAAAACAACAGTTATTGGTATAAATAACATCTGGGGCTATTTGTCACACTTGCTTGAAATGTGCCAGAAGTCCTGATATCACGTTATCACAGCAATTTGTATGATATAATTGCTGGAAACAGAACCACAAATTATTGCGAAGCGAACTGGAAAAGTGATGAAAATTTACCAAAATGAAATATTATTCGGTCCTGTAACACTCTTCGTCTCTCTCAGTTAGTACTGGGAAACAAATACAAAGTACACGTTCTGAAAGCCATCACTTAAAAAAAAAAAATCGCTAACGGCTAATTTAAACTTTTATTTGAGCCGACCTTTCGCGAGTACCACTCTCCCACGTACAAACATTAGTCGCTGTGATCACACGTTTTACGGAACAGAATTCTTCCCACGTTTATAAAAGAGATTGCTGTATCTTTATCTCACTTCCTTTTTGACGAAAGTGATCGGAAATGATCATAAGACCCTTAAAGTGCACACGAATGCATTTGTAATTTATGTGATGCACAGACAATTCGACGATTTGTCATTGTAAAAAAACAAATCGAAGTCAGTTTTTCATGCGTCTGTCCTGTTATTGACAATAAATTTCGTCATAACATCGTCAAAGTAGTCTGCGTAACCACAGCTACTCTGACAATGTTATGACGAAATTCATTATCAATAACAGGACAGACGCGTGAAAAACTGACGTCAATTTGTTAAATGTAATGCCTGCGTTCAAAGAAATGTAGGATTTATAACGCACGTGCACAGCCATTGTTCTGCTCATTAGATCTTTTGTTTGGTGACGCTCTCGTTGCCGTTGCGGTCGTGGTTAGTCTGAAAGCTTGCTATTTTTTTCTGCGAGACGTTCCTTAGTGAATTAATTTTTCTTCGTCATACTCTTATTTAAAAAGCGCGACTTTTTAACGTTTAACCAGACTCCAAAAACTGTTTAAAATCTAAATTCTCTTGATGGAATCCATATATTAGAAAGCAGACTGGTGTTGAGATCAAGAAAACAGACCACCCGGCGTCTCTCTTGACGTTTCCTCGTGCTTATTCTCCACTCGGCCTTGTGTTCGGAGAAATGGGCGGAATTCTCTATTTTCCAATTCTCCATAATTCACTCCGTTTGCCCCCCAAATTTTGCATAAATCATCGTTGTGAAATGCTCTTGGGAGGTCTGCATATTCCCTGGAGCATTTTACAACAATAGTTTGTGGAAAATTTGGGGGCAAACAGAGTGAACTAGGGAAAATTGAGAATTGGAAGAACTAACTCCTACCATTTAAGGGCTTGTGAAACTTAGCAAGTGGTATTTTTCGAAAAGGTCTTTGGGTGTAACTGGGAAGATATCGACTATCAGTCACTATCAAGAACTGCAAAATTCCTGGGTACCAAAAGTGCTAATCAGCTCGTACATTTTTTGGGGTGAAATGTTTAGCTTTTCAACCCTGGTCGCACAAAAAATAATCCATACATCGGGCTCAAAAAACAGTTTATCGGTCCATGGAGGATGTTTAAATTGTTGTAACTCCTTCGCTTATGATAATGAAGCAAGTGTTGTACACAGCGATCCTTCTACCTCGATCGCCAAACGTAGCCTCGCAGACTTAAATTTCCTAACATGCGATAGGTAGCGTCTACGACGCAGGATAACAAAACGAAAATCAACAGATCTTTCGACTTCAGGCCAACACCCTAGCCAAATGACTCTCACTGAAACACCTTATCATAAGCGTGTGGCTCGAAAGACTGGGAAACCACTCCCTGTGTATTTGACGTTTAATTAATTATCGTATCTTGTCCTTACTTACTTTGTTTCCCACGTCACCCCCACAAAAAAGGTTCCCTTTACTCCCTACCCCCCTAAAAAGAGGCTCACTTAATTCCCCACCCACCCGCCCCCCAATAAAACGGTCCAAAAAAACGTAATCGACTGTACGGTCCTTGGTGCTTTTTATTGTTAGAATGCAGGTAGTTTTGGAAAAGTACTTTCCGCTTCTTCTCACACAACTTAGGTTTAAGTTACACGTTATTTATTTCAATTTGTTTTGTTGCTTTGACATATATTTCATAAATCACCTCTTAGGCATTGTGCTACTTGTAATCTTAAAATGACGATTGGATAGAGTACTGACCTAAATTCTAAGTATGACGTGCACAGCACGATAAAACCTACTCTAAAAATTTTCTAGATCATTATATCACACTTACAGAATTCATTGTAACGAAAGTTTTAAAAATACATTAGGCTAACTTATATGCTCTATAAAAATTTTATAGTCGAGCCGACATAATCAGTGATTTTCAATCCAAGTGTTTCTTAAAGGGACACAGTCAGCTGGTGCACATGCGCATTATATACCATTTCATAGCTAATTTGCATATCACACTTCATCACAAGAAGCGCGCGCGGAAAAGAAATGGAGAAGCGCATCTAAGCAAACCCAGTCTTCAAGAATTCTACTTTCCTCATCTGATTTCTTTCAAAGAAACAACATGTTCGCTTGTTTTTCAAATAGGTGTCTTAAAGCCAAAAATACGGCGAACATTTTATAGTAAAAGAGATAAAACTACACCACAGGGTAGATACATGAAGTATTTGCCACATTGTCAAAAAGAATAAATAGTCTAAAAGAGTCGTGGTTGTAAGTGTTGTGTATTTCACACAGAGTGTCCTCAGGCAAAGTACATCCCTTTCAACATTTCAGAGTGAACTTGAACAGCTTTGGCCAATATCTGCGGACTTCGTTCATCTCCATGCCCACCGCTACACGATGAACCGTTGTCGTGACTACAATAAAACAAAAGTATCATGTCAGGATTTTGTGCGCAATGCCCAGTACTCATATGCTACGTCCTGGTCTCCCTGTGGACCATATATGCGGTTGCCACAGACACTCCCTGACTTTTCCCTGATAAAAATAACATTTCTCTGACCAAATAGATTCAAAATCTCAGATCTCGTAGCGCCTTCTGGCCTCAGGTTACAGCTGTCCTTTACACTCGTTCATTAAGACTGATAAGTTTTCCACAAATTTTCCTTCTTCCTGAAGCAAAACTATCGTTGAGATCACAGTGACCCCGAATGTTTCTTCCAGCATTCAATGGTATTAAATCGGCGTGGTTAAATTATTACAATTATCCCTGACCTTTCTTCAAATTGTCCCTGACTCAAAGTAAAATTCCCAGACTTTTCCCTGACCATTTCCTGACCTGTGGCAACCTGGTCAATGAAAGGTTTTCCTTACGTACTCTGTCACTTACTGTAACTTGTTCCCTCAAATCAATACGCAGACAAACTTGGAAAAAAAGCTTGCCAACCCGAACATCTCCCAAAACAGAAACGAACTTTTGCAGCAGAAAAAACAAATCCTTATAGTCTACCCTATAAAGTAGCAATCATAAACTTACGCTTAAGACCCCTGCTTATAAGCTCCCCCCCCCCTTCCCTTTATAGGCCCATCTACCTTTAAATCAAAAAAATACATCCGGTTTTAAGTCCCACCCCCCCACCCCCACCGCAAATATGAGCCCCCTCCCCCTCAAGCCATTCTCGTCCCCAGAAGCCCCACTCTTTTCGGTCAGCAGCACGAATCACGACCCCGATTTTCTGAGCGTGCGCAGAGTTTTCGTTTCGCATTATCACCCAATCAGATTTGACGGGAAAGTCCATGAATCGCGGAATTCCGGTGTTGGACCAGTCAAGCGGTCGCGATTCTTGGTGGAAGGAGCGCGGCCTCTGGGGACGAGAATGTCCTCAAGCAACATCCTTGTTTTGAATTCGTTATATTATGTTTCAAAGCTTAATTACCAAGAAATGAAAAACATATTTCGATCAACAAGTGCAGCTATAGCTCGCTTCAAAACGGTCTTTTTATTCCGGTCATAAGCTCCCTCGGATATAAGCCCCTCCATTTATAAGCCCATCTAGAAGACCTTACGAAGTTGTATAAGCCCAAGGCGTATAAGCAGCGGTTTACGGTACGCTACGCATGCACACACAAGCGTAATGTTGTTCCCAGAGGTCACGATTCTTTTGATCAGCACAAAGAATCGAGACCTCTCCGCGATATCGCAGCCAGGATTAGTCATAGCGCTTACTCTCTCTACGGATGTGCAAAAACCACCATTGAACTTACACGCATGCGTAGAATGAAACCGGAAGCAGGATTTTCTGGTTCCGGTTTTTGAAATTGATCAGAACGTCAGGCGTTTGGTCACCGTAGACAGAAAAGGCGAGGGGACTGGGGGAGAGATTGCCAACGCTGACGGACACCTGACTTAGACGCGGGCACCTCCCGTCGTAAGCGGACATTTGCTTATTGTGCCAGCCAAAAACAAACCCTACACTTTTAACCTCC